>NC_091189.1:24949036-24966536 GCF_040958095.1 Procambarus clarkii
TACTGTCACCAGGGTGCCAGGTACTGTCACCAGGGTGCCAGATACTGTCACCAGGGTGCCAGGTACTGTCCCCAGGGTGCCAGGTACTCTTACCAGGGTGCCAGGTACAGTCACCAGGGTGCCAGGTACTGTCACCAGGGTGCCAGGTACTGTCACCAGGGTGCCAGGTACTCTCACCAGGGTGCCAGGTACTGTCCCCAGGGTGCCAGGTACTGTCACCAGGGTGCCAGGTACTGTCACCAGGGTGCCAGGTACTGTCCCCAGGGTGCCAGGTACTGTCACCAGGGTGCCAGGTACAGTCACCAGGGTGCCAGGTACAGTCACCAGGGTGCCAGGTACAGTCACCAGGGTGCCAGGTACTGTCCCAGGGTGCCAGGTACTGTCATACGCGCCTCGCCCACCGTCCGTACAAGGCAGTTGCAAGCCATTGCAACAAGTGACTAGCGATTGTATAGCGGGGCTCAGACGTTAGAGGTGGCTGTGACAGGAGCTACAGGAGCGAGTAGAGGCACCAGCCCACGCCATCTTGCCCCTCAATATCACAATAATATTGGGGACAATAATATTGTCCCCAACACTCAAACAGCCTCACCAAGGTAAGACAGTCCTGTTAGTGTTGATGCAATAGTCAGAGGGGAATATGATGTCGCACTGCAAAAAATGCAATCCGCTTTTTTTAAACCATGCAAAATGGGGGGTCTAAATATGTTGCCAGAGCCTCCCCCCCCCCCAGCAACCAGTGAGGCCTTCCTTCTCCCCCTTCCCACTTGGGCTGGATGGTAGAGCGACGGTCTCGCTACTTGCAGGTCTGTGTTCAATCCCCGACCGTCCAAGTGGTTGGGCACCATTCCTTACCCTCGTCCCATCCCAAACCCTTGTCCTCACCCCTTTCAAGTGCTATATAGTCGTAATGGCTTGGTGCTTTCTCTTGATAGGTACCTTCCTTCTGCCCCTCCCCAGCAAGCAGGGATACTTCCCCCCCCCCCCTCTAAACCTGCCTACACCGCGCATCTGGCACCTCGGAGACTGAAGGTCCAGGCAGGAAGGCTCATGATTTAAATATTTAAGTGTTGACAAACTGCTGGGAGCACGAACTGCTGTACTCACCTAGTTGTATTCACCTAGTTGAGCTTGCGGGGGTTGAGCTCTGCTCTTTCGACCCGCCTCTCAACTGTCAATCAATCAACACTTACTACTATTTTTTTTTCCAATGCACCTCCACCCCCAGGAAGCACCTCGTAACAGCTGTCTAACTACCAGGTAATACTTCTAGGTTACAAGGGCATCAGTGTGAAAAAATTCTGCCAATTTTGTTTCTGCCATCACCGGGTATCGAACCTGGAACCTAGGATAACGAGTCCAGAGCGCTGTTCACTCAGCTATCAGGGCCCTATAGAGGGGTCTACACACTATGTGTGTGTATGTGTGTGTGTGTGTATGTGTGTGTGTGTGTGTGTGTGTGTGTGTGTGTGTGTGTGTGTGTGTGTGTGTGTGTGTGTGTGTGTGTGTGTGTGTGTGTGTGTGTGTGTGTGTGTGTGTTTTCACGTATTTGTGTCTGGCAGGATTAGACCAGAGACAGGGAGGTGACAAGTGGAGTGCCGCAAGGGTCAGCCCTACGCGGCCCTCAAGTGTCCTTGTGTAAACCACGTAAACCAGACAGTAACTGTATGTATATATTTCCAACGATTTGCAATTGAAACAAATAACCAGATCACACGAGGATTGCAAGAGGTTACAAGAGGTTGTGCATGAGGCTCAGTGTTGGTCGTTCATATGGCCAATAGACTTCAACCCAAATAAATGCAAGGTAATGAAAATAAGGAAAGAAAGAAGATTCACTGAACAATATGAAAGGAAGAGAACTACATTAATAAGCAAGAGAGAAGGACTTGTGAGTTGACATACTCCCAAGTCCAGCAAACTGCCATTGAAGCTGCTACCCCCCCCCCCTGTTATCCAGGGCCTTATAAGAATAAATTACGGAATGTTTATTGGCCCATGTCGACCAACTGATATTAACAATATTTCAACATATTTTTGACGTTAAAACTATTTAACAAATTATTTTTACTGGCGTTAAATAACTATTATTAAATTAGCTAATCCATTAGCTAATTTATTACCTAATAAGTTCATTAGCAAATGAACAAACATTGGTCATAATTTTTTTTAGATAGGCCACATTACCGCAAAATGTTTAATCAACTTTAAATGATTTATTGTATATAATCAGTAAACATGGTTAGAGGTGTTTGGTGGTGGCGTCACCCTATAGAGGGTCACCACGACCTTCCTGCCTCGGGAAGGTCACCAACACACCACAGTAACTTATTGACCAGCCAGCAGGTATCCCTACACTCCTGAACACCGTCCAGGACCCCCCCAGTCAACTCTCAAGTGTCCAGCTCTCAGCTCTCAGAGTAACTCTGAAGGTGTTCCCAGCGGGAGCAGGTGGCACTCACCGGCTTGGGTCTCGCCTCCCTCAGGAAGCTCTTCAGGTCGCCCCCGGAGAGCAGCTCGAGGACGATGAAGCGAGGTAACTTGTCGAAGCACACGCCGATGAAGTGGACGATGTTAGGGTGCGCGAACTTGGACATGATGAGCGCCTCCATCAGGAAGTCCATCTCCGCCTGGTTGCTGGACATCTCCGGCAGTGTCTGCAACACAACACAAGAATAGTTTCAGAGAGGAGGATACAAAGTGGGGGGCAATGCATTGGGATTGAACTCGCGCCTGCACTCACAACCCACCCACTCACAACTCACCCACCCACAACTCACAACTCACTCACTCACAACCCACCCACTCACAACCCACCCACTCACAACTCACAACTCACCCACTCACAACTCACAACTCACCCACTCACAACTCACAACTCACCCAATCACAACTCACAACTCACCCACTCACAATTCACCCACTCACAACTCACAACCCACCCACTCACAACTCACAACCCACCCACTCACAACCCACCCACTCACAACTCACAACCCACCCACTCACAACTCACAACCCACCCACTCACAACCCACCCACTCACAACTCACAACCCACCCACTCACAACTCACAACCCACCCACTCACAACTCACAACCCACCCACTCACAACTCACAACCCACCCACTCACAACTCACAACCCACCCACTCACAACCCACCCACTCATAACTCACAACCCACCCACTCACAACTCACAACCCACCCACTCACAACTCACAACCCACCCACTCACAACTCACAACCCACCCACTCACAACTCACAACCCACCCACTCACAACTCACAACCCACCCACTCACAACTCACAACCCACCCACTCACAACTCACAACCCACCCACTCATAACTCACAACTCACAACCCACCCACTCACAACTCACCCACTCACAACCCACCTACTCACAACCCACCCACTCACAACCCACCCACTCACATCTCACCCACTCACAAGCCAGCCACTCAGACCAGGTGACAGAGCCACAGCGAGGACGCGCCCTCCGGGAGCCCCCACAGACCCAACAAGGCCAACAGAAGTGATGACACTGTAGTTTAAGATCCGCTGCCTGGAACAAGAGGTTCCAGGGAGCACGGTCTATGGTGAGCCCCGTAGCAGTGATGAGACACTTACCTTGACAGCAACGGGCATCTCCACAGAGTCGCCGGCGTAGTTCTTGAGGTAGCCCTGGTACACCTCCCCGAAGGCTCCCTGTCCCAGCGCTCTGTGGGGCACACACATAACACATGGTTGATATACAGGTAACCAAGGGAGAGCTCCGTCCACAGGTACACACACCTCACAGAGATGGTCTCTCTCTCTCTCTCTCTCTCTCTCTCTCTCTCTCTCTCTCTCTCTCTCTCTCTCTCTCTCTCTCTCTCTCTCTCTCTCTCTCTCTCTCTCTCTCTCTCTCTCTCTCGTGTGATCATGTATTGGGGTGGTGATGGGGGCTCTTGGTGTCGTATGGTAGGGGTGCAGGGTGATTGTTATCCTGCAGATGGTGATTGTGGTGGGAGGATACCTGTGGTGGTGATTGTGGTGATGGACATTTCTCCACGATGCTCTCACATTTTCCCCCTCACAGTGTTGCGCCAGTCGAACTATTTCCCCATGCACGTGGGTATCCAAGCCTGAGTGGGTACATACTGGGCATGTACCCATTCACGTACCCAAGCCTGAATGGGGTACATGCCCAGTTCCCCCGTTCTCTAAATGTGCCTTTTTAACAAATTAAGTGGTTCATGGATGGTCGATTTATTTTGAATGTGGTAGCGATGGTATAGGTGAGACTGGAGGCTCCTGAACCAGTACTGGAGGCTCCTGAACCAGTACTGGAGGCTACTGAACCAGTACTGGAGGCTTCTGAACCAGTACTGTAGGCTACTGAACCAGTACTGTAGGCTACTGAACCAGTACTGGAGGCTACTGAACCAGTACTGGAGGCTCCTGAACCAGTACTGTAGGCTACTGAACCAGTACTGGAGGCTCCTGAACCAGTACTGGAGGCTCCTGAACCAGTACTGGAGGCTCCTGAACCAGTACTGGAGGCTACTGAACCAGTACTGTAGGCTACTGAACCAGTACTGGAGGCTACTGAACCAGTACTGTAGGCTACTGAACCAGTACTGGAGGCTCCTGAACCAGTACTGTAGGCTACTGAACCAGTACTGTAGGCTACTGAACCAGTACTGGAGGCTACTGAACCAGTACTGGAGGCTCCTGAACCAGTACTGTAGGCTACTGAACCAGTACTGGAGGCTCCTGAACCAGTACTGGAGGCTCCTGAACCAGTACTGGAGGCTCCTGAACCAGTACTGGAGGCTACTGAACCAGTACTGTAGGCTACTGAACCAGTACTGGAGGCTCCTGAACCAGTACTGTAGGCTACTGAACCAGTACTGTAGGCTACTGAACCAGTACTGGAGGCTACTGAACCAGTACTGGAGGCTCCTGAACCAGTACTGTAGGCTACTGAACCAGTACTGGAGGCTCCTGAACCAGTACTGGAGGCTCCTGAACCAGTACTGGAGGCTACTGAACCAGTACTGGAGGCTACTGAACCAGTACTGGAGGCTCCTGAACCAGTACTGGAGGCTACTGAACCAGTACTGGAGGCTACTGAACCAGTACTGGAGGCTCCTGAACCAGTACTGGAGGCTACTGAACCAGTACTGGAGGCTACTGAACCAGTACTGGAGGCTCCTGAACCAGTACTGGAGGCTCCTGAACCAGTACTGGAGGCTCCTGAACCAGTACTGGAGGCTCCTGAACCAGTACCGGAGGCTACTGAACCAGTACTGGAGGCTACTGAACCAGTACTGGAGGCTACTGAACCAGTACTGGAAGCTCCTGAACCAGTACTGGAGGCTACTGAACCAGTACTGGAGGCTACTGAACCAGTACTGGAGGCTCCTGAACCAGTACTGGAGGCTACTGAACCAGTACTGGAGGCTACTGAACCAGTACTGGAGGCTCCTGAACCAGTACTGGAGGCTACTGAACCAGTACTGGAGGCTACTGAACCAGTACTGGAGGCTCCTGAACCAGTACTGGAGGCTACTGAACCAGTACTGTAGGCTACTGAACCAGTACTTGAGGCTCCTGAACCAGTACTGGAGGCTCCTGAACCAGTACTGTAGGCTACTGAACCAGTACTTGAGGCTCCTGAACCAGTACTGGAGGCTACTGAACCAGTACTGGAGGCTCCTGAACCAGTACTGGAGGCTACTGAACCAGTACTGGAGGCTACTGAACCAGTACTGGTGGCTACTGAACCAGTACTGGAGGCTCCTGAAGCAGTACTGGAGGCTTCTGAACCAGTACTGGATGCTACTGAACCAGTACTGGAGGCTACTGAACCAGTACTTGAGGCTCCTGAACCAGTACTGGAGGCTACTAAACCAGTACTGTAGGCTACTGAACCAGTACTTGAGGCTCCTGAACCAGTACTGGAGGCTACTGAACCAGTACTGGAGGCTCCTGAACCAGTACTGGAGGCTCCTGAACCAGTACTGGATGCTACTGAACCAGTACTTTAGGCTACTGATCCAGTACTGGAGGCCCCTGAATCATTACTGGAGGCTACTGAACCAGTACTGGATGCTACTGAACCAGTACTGGAGGCTACTGAACCAGTACTGGAGGCTACTGAACCAGTACTGGAGGCTACTGAACCAGAACTGGAGGCTCCTGAACCAGTACTGGAGGCTACTGAACCAGTACTGGAGGCCCCTGAACCAGTACTGGAGGCTACTGAACCAGTACTGTAGGATACTGAACCAGTACTGTAGGATACTGAACCAGTACTGGAGGCTCCTGAACCAGTACTGGAGGCTACTGAACCAGTACTGGAGGCTACTGAACCAGTACTGGAGGCTACTGAACCAGTACTGGAGGCTACTGAACCAGTACTGGAGGCTACTGAACCAGTACTGGAGGCTACTGAACCAGTACTGGAGGCTACTGAACCAGTACTGGAGGCTACTGAACCAGTACTGGAGGCTACTGAACCAGTACTGGAGGCAATGGACGAGGAGAAGGAAGAGGAGGAGGAGGAAGAGGAGAGTACTGGAGGAGAGGGATTAGAAGAAGGAGGACAAATACTCAGACGGTAAACTCTTTGACAAGAAATATAAAGCAACCCAAGGGTGAACCAGGTAGACTAGACTACCTGCTCAGGTAGTCTACACTCTACGCTGAGGCCAGATCGACTCCCTCGGTCCCGAACACCAGCCCCCAGTAATACATCCAGGTGTACACAGGTGTACACAGGTGTACACAGGTGTACACAGGTATACACAGGTATACACAGGTGTACACAGGTGTACACAGGTATACACATCAATACAAACATATATATACAGAGATATAGAGAGTTATGTTCAGAAACAGATTCAGACTGATATAGACAGACATATATTGGCATATATATATATGAGAGATGTAGATAGAACCAGGGATATATATATATATATATATATATATATATATATATACATATATATATATATATATATATATATATATATATATATATATATATATATTGTGACGATAATCTCCTTCAAGAGATTGAGCCTGCTCTTCCCTCCAAAATTACGTCTTCACAACTATATAAAAGACTATGGAAGAAATGTCCAACAACGACAACAAACACCAGCAAGGCTTGCCAGGGTGAGCAGAAACGTATGCAACCAGCCACCTGTTCGAACTCCAACCACCAAACTACCCATTGATCGCTACGACTCCGCTGATTGGTCGCCGGTCTGGCTGCACCTGCCTCGCCCCCCCCCATACTACCCGATGTCTGGGGTCGCCCCAACATCAGTCTTCAGAATGTTCCGTGCTTTCGTAGCCAGCACACCTCCCAGCTAGACTCTAGAGTGTACTGAGAGAGGTGGTGGCTTTAAGCCAATATTCCAGCACCTCCCACTTACTGTTGTATTGCACTTCTTGTTATTTTGCCTTAACGTAACTTTTCATTTTGTCATTTAAGTATTCTTATTATTTTGATTCATTGATTTTATTATAAGAATTTGTTTGTGCATTATTTTCATGTTTTGATTTATTTAACGTAATTAAAATTTCATTGTTAAAGTTTACTTGTGTTTGGTGTGTCTTCTCCTTACCTTACCACAGACGAAGTTCCAGTTTTTCTATTTTTTTTTATAACTATGTGACGAGGCCATACCCCTAGCCTTAAACAGCCGAACACCAACGCGTTACCGTCACAAGTTTTATGGGGGCCTGTCCTAGGAGCTTCACTCAGGTACTGGTGCCATGTGGTAATTTATGGTAAGCGTATTTAACTTTGTTAACGTAGCTTTACTATTTTTCATTCAATTTCATTTTTTATAAGGTGCGGTGTATTGTGCATTACGAGAGTAACATATAGTGAAGGTGAGACAACTTTGGATTACGTGGTGACTGTAGGCCGCAGTCATACTCTTAATTGGTCATCTCTCCCTCCTTGTTATTACTCGTATTTACCATCTATGTCCCTTGAATATTTCTCATTCTGACAGATCATCATATTGGTACCCTGGTACTGTGGTCTGCCCCGGGTCAAGAGTACCCAATCTTCTGCAATCTGACTGTAGGAGGACAAAGAGGGCCATAGTTCCTCTAGCTCGAACTTTAGTTGCTGAATTGGGACCTCAGCAGCAGTTCTCGTCACCAGTTGACACCTCGCACCCCTACACGTCAGTCAGAGATGATGATACATACAACGGTAGGGAATTAGCTTATTTTTTCAGAGCACAAAAGTTCGCTAATTCTGTAAGTATCATATTAAATTCAGTGGGAAAAACTTGCTTTATGTCCTTTAGAGACTTGGCAAGGTATGCCTACATCCTTGGACTACCAATTTTACTTTTGAAGCATTTAACTGTTTCATTTGTTTTCGAAACTTTGTTTCATTTGTTAGTAGGATTTTCTTGCCCTTATTCTCTTACATGAGTACCGGGTACAAGATTTCCTGCGCCCTTGATTTCATTTAATCATTTAATATCTTTCATTTAACGTTAATTGTTAAAGATCACACAGGATAGGTACCAGTTGCCACGTTGTCCTGTTTCTGACATTTCATTATTGAACATTCGTGTACCTTTATTTGCTAATTTCACCATGTTTCGTCTCCAAACTTTCCGTGCAAATCCAGCAGGTGAAATAGGGACTTTGAGTCGTGCCAAGAGGACTGAACTACAAACTCTTGCACATGAGTATCAACTAGAAGTTCCCTACCAAGCCAACAAAAATGACCTACACAACCTGTTGCTGGATTACTATTTAGAGCAAGGTAAGATAGACTCTGAAACTCATGAAACTTACTATATTGCAGAGAAAACTGACTTGGCAACGATGAAACTTAAACTAGAGCTGGCCAAGATTGAACGTGAGCAGCAAAGAGAAGCAGCTGCCATACGAAGGGAAGAACACGAACGCGAAGCTGCTTTGAGGAGAGAAGAACACGAACGTGAGGTCGCCTTGCTCCATGAACGTGAGAGAGTACAGCTTGAAACAAAACAACGCGAGTTGGAAATACAACGCGAACATGACAAGCAACAAGCAACTCTGGCTCTAGAGTGTCGTCAACGTGAAATCGCCTTGGAAACTTCACACTTCACTCAACGCCAGCAAGCTACTGCAAATCTTCCCGTCAGTTTTAATATATCACATGCAAGTAAGTTAATGCCATCCTTTGTAGAAGCAGAAGTTGATGTGTTCTTTACCACCTTTGAAACCCTTGCTAATCAACTCAGTTGGCCTGTCGACCAATGGGCAACACTTCTCAGAGTCCATCTTACAGGTAGAGCTGCAGTCACACTCAGTACTTTGGCGTCTGAGAATGACTACTACACTCTGAAACAAGCAGTGTTAGACGCCTACCTACTTTCCACCGAAAGTTATAGAAGGAAATTCCGTGACCACCTGAAGGCAAGTACCACTACCTTCCTCGAGTTTGCTAACACGAAACGGAGGTATTTCATGAAATGGCTGGAAGCAGCACATGTCTCTACTTTTACAGAACTCGTGAACCTGATGCTTGTTGAAGAATTCTTGAGACGTGTGCCGCCTCCTGTCCGCCTCTACTTAGCAGATAAAGAAGAAACCGACTACCTGAAGTGTGCTAAGTCGGCTGACACTTACAGCCTCATCCACCGGCTGACACCTGAACCATCCTCCAGTAAGAAGTCGTGGTACAGTTACGAGAAGGTGAGCCCCGATCAAGCTGGTTCACAACTGTACTGCAAGTATTGTAGACTCTATGGACATACCATAGACAAGTGTGGTAAGTCTCAATACAAGGGATCCACTGACCAACAACGACCCAAACCAACTCCTCCTAAGTCCGGTAAGCCTGTGATGAATGTTGGTGTTGATGTTAATGATCTTTCTCTTTTCAGTAACCACCTGTACACTGGAACTGTCTCTGCCAACGGTTCAAATCCGGAGGGACGTTTCAAATTGAAGATCTTGAGGGACACAGCGGCTCTACAATCGATCATCTTGAAGTCGGCTGTGCCCAACATAGTCTACACCGGGGAAACGGTCTTCATCACTGACCTCACTGCTACTACTCCATACCCTCTCGCCAGAGTCCACCTGGATTGTCCCTACGTGAACGGGGAAGTCCAAGTCGCCGTCAGGGAAAAGCCTTTTCCCATGCCTGGAGTGCAACTTCTCCTAGGCAACGACTTGGCAGAAGACCTGCAACCAACCAACCTGATCGTCATGGACAAACCCCAGGTGTGTAACTCTGTGCCAAGTAACCCTATTCTCGAGTATGTTCCAGCAGAGGTTCAAGAGAGTGATGAAGTTTCTCCTCCGGTTCTCGTGACCACCCGTGCACAAGCCGCACGTCCACAGCCAGCTGACTCTACTGCTACCGCTGTCCCTCAAGACCCTCAGAAACTACCCCCGCATCTGACCAAGTTGGAGTTCCGTAAGTTGCAGAGGGAAGATCTTACTTTAACACCATTGTTTTTCCAGGCTGAGACTCAACCCGACAGTATTCCTGGGTTCTTCCTAGAGAACGACTTGCTCTACCGCCGATATAGACCCAGTAAACTGAAGGAGGAGGACGATTGGGCCAACACCGAACAACTTGTGATTCCCACCAGCCTGCGGCCCACTATTCTACACCTGGCCCATGGAGCATTCTCCCACTACGGCTTCAACAAGACTTACCATGGGATTCGCCAAGACTACTACTGGCCAGGTATGGTAAATAACGTCAAACAGTACGTAAAACAGTGTCATACATGTCAGATGGCAGGCAAACCGAACGTCTCCATTCCCAGAGCACCACTGATTCCCATACAGGTGCCTGCGGAACCTTTCCACAGACTCATAATAGACTGTGTTGGTCCTTTACCTCGGACCAGTTCAGGTAACGCCTACATCCTAACCATCCTGTGTCCTACCACCAGATTTCCCATAGCAGTTCCAGTGAAGAACATCACGGCTGCTACGGTTATCAAACATCTATTGAAGATCTTCACTCAATACGGATTTCCCAGGGAGATTCAAAGTGACTGTGGCACCAACTTCACCAGTGATCTCTTCAAAAGGACACTGGAGGAGTTCAACATCAAACAGGTATTGTCCAGCCCCTATCATCCTGCTTCACAGGGTTCTCTTGAACGTAGTCATCAGACCATCAAAGCACTCTTGAAAAAGTTTTGTAGTGAAACCTCAAAGGATTGGGATAAGCAGATTGACCTAATAATGTGTATTTTCAGAAGTCTCCCCAATGAGTCCCTAGGAGTATCTCCTTATGAGATGCTCTACGGCCGTAAGTGCCGTACTCCCCTTAAGGCTTTCAAAGACTCTCTCAGAGATGCCACCTTCAGTGAGCATCAGAATGTGCCCCAGTTTCTTCAAAACCTTCAGCACATTCTAGAGAGAGTCCACCGCTTTGCCCATGATAATCTATTGAAAGCCCAGGTGAGAATGAAGACTCATTACGACCAGACCAGCAAAGTAAGAAAATTCAAGCCGGGAGACTTCGTCCTTGCTTATTTCCCTATCCCAGGTTCACCTTTACAAAACAGATTTTCAGGACCCTACTGCGTCAAAGAGTGCAGAAACAACAACACATACGTCATAGAGACTCCAGATAGGCGGCGGAAGACCCAGCTGTGCCACGTCAACCTCCTGAAGCAATATAATGGTACTCCTCCCACTGTCTTGATTAATTGTTCTACCTTCACAGAACCCTACATCCACAGTGAGACCATCCCGGCTTCTTCTCCCGAAAGCACTGACAAGGAGTCGGCGCTTTCTAATTCCAAAATCCTTAATGATCTTCCCAAATGCTTTCAGGATAATACTCGTGCTCCTATGCCCTCTTCTAATTCCACTCTCACCTCGTCAGATAAGCCCTACATCCTCCATGTCGACGCCAATGGTACCGACAATGGTGGTGTCGTGATGCAGCAACGAGGCGAGAAGAATTCACCTGTCAGCGACTACTGCTACAAGGAACGACGGAACAATTGGCAAGGAGCTACTCTTCCTCATCCTGAAGCTTCAGCACTTCACTCCACACCTGAAAAGTGCTCGGTCCACCATCAATACGGACCACACCACCCTACACCTCCTGCAGCACGCCCACTTCTCATCTCAACGTCTTCTACTATGGGCTTGCTAACTGCAGAAATTCAACCTGGAGACACGCTATACCAAGAGTCTGACAACATCATAGCCGATGCCCTCTCCAGAGTTTATGAAGTAGAAGCGACTCCATCCATTACTCCACCACATAACGACGTACTTCTTCCAGAACCGCAGGCTTCGGGGGAGAGTTGTGACGATAATCTCCTTCAAGAGATTGAGCCTGCTCTTCCCTCCAAAATTACGTCTTCACAACTATATAAAAGACTATGGAAGAAATGTCCAACAACGACAACAAACACCAGCAAGGCTTGCCAGGGTGAGCAGAAACGTATGCAACCAGCCACCTGTTCGAACTCCAACCACCAAACTACCCATTGATCGCTACGACTCCGCTGATTGGTCGCCGGTCTGGCTGCACCTGCCTCGCCCCCCCCCATACTACCCGATGTCTGGGGTCGCCCCAACATCAGTCTTCAGAATGTTCCGTGCTTTCGTAGCCAGCACACCTCCCAGCTAGACTCTAGAGTGTACTGAGAGAGGTGGTGGCTTTAAGCCAATATTCCAGCACCTCCCACTTACTGTTGTATTGCACTTCTTGTTATTTTGCCTTAACGTAACTTTTCATTTTGTCATTTAAGTATTCTTATTATTTTGATTCATTGATTTTATTATAAGAATTTGTTTGTGCATTATTTTCATGTTTTGATTTATTTAACGTAATTAAAATTTCATTGTTAAAGTTTACTTGTGTTTGGTGTGTCTTCTCCTTACCTTACCACAGACGAAGTTCCAGTTTTTCTATTTTTTTTTATAACTATGTGACGAGGCCATACCCCTAGCCTTAAACAGCCGAACACCAACGCGTTACCGTCACAATATATATATATAATATTTAGAGAGAGAGAGAGAGAGAGAGAGAGAGAGAGAGAGAGAGAGAGAGAGAGAGAGAGCCAGGAGATAAAGAGTGAGAGGTACACAGGTGGGGCAGCTTGGGGATAAGGGTGTAAGTGTGAGGGAGCAAAGTAATGAGTGTGTCAAGTGTAGTGTGGCCCAGGATGGTGTATTGATCACACTGACTCATACCACTGGCTGTCTTTACTCTCACTCTCTCTCACTCTTTCACTCTCACTCTCTCTCACTCTCTCTCACTCTTTCACTCTCTCATTCTCACACTCTTTCACACTCACGTTCACACACACTCTCTCTCTCGCACACACACTATTTCCAATGGAATTAGCAAGGCTTAGACCTACAACAGTTCTCAGACCTACAACAGTTCTCAGACCTACAACAGTTCTCAGACCTACAACAGTTGTCAGATCTTCCTCCTGACAACTATTACTTCACACTCTGCCAGCTGCCTCCTGAGGCTACTCCGCTCAACACATCCCTAGAGAGTCATGGAAAGCTGGCTGGCTGGGGGTGTGGGAAACTGGCTAGCTGGCGTGGGAACCTGGCTGGCTGGCATGGGAACCTGGCTAGCTGGCGTGGGAACCTGGCTGGCTGGCGTGGGAAACTGGCTAGCTGGCGTGGGAACCTGGCTAGCTGGCGTGGGAACCTGGCTGGCTTGCGTGGGAACCTGGCTGGCTGGCGTGGGAACCTGGCTGGCTGGCGTGGGAACCTGGCTAGCTGGCGTGGGAACCTGGTTGGGGGCGTGGGAACCTGGCTGGCTGGCGTGGGAACCTGGCTGGCTGGACTGGGAACCTGGCTGGCTGGCGTGGGAACCTGGCTGGGGGCGTGGGAACCTGGCTGGCTGGCGTGGGAACCTGGCTGGCTGGACTGGGAACCTGGCTGGCTGGCGTGGGAACCTGGCTGGGGGCGTGGGAACCTGGCTGGCTGGCGTGGGAACCTGGTTGGCTGGCGTGGGAACCTGGCTGGGGGCGTGGGAACCTGGCTGGCTGGCGTGGGAACCTGGCTGGCTGGACTGGGAACCTGGCTGGCTGGCGTGGGAGCCAGGCTGGCTGGCGTGGGAACCTGGCTGGCTGGCGTGGAACCCTGGCTGGCTGGCGTGGGAACCTGGCTGGCTGGCGTGGGAACCTGGCTGGCTGGACTGGGAACCTGGCTGGCTGGCGTGGGAACCTGGCTGGCTGGCGTGGAAGCCTGGCTGGCTGGCGTGGGAACCTGACTGGCTGGACTGGGAACCTGGCTGGCTGGCGTGGGAACCTGGCTGGGGGCGTGGGAACCTGGCTGGCTGGCGTGGGAACCTGACTAGCTGGCGTGGGAACCTGACTGGCTGGCGTGGGAACCTGGCTGGCTGGCGTGGGAACCTGGCTGGCTGGCGTGGGAACCTGGCTGGCTGGCGTGGGAACCTGGCTGGCTGGCGTTGGAGCCTGGCTGGCTGGCGTGGGAACCTGGCTGGCTGGCGTGGGAGCCTGGCTGGCTGGCGTGGGAACCTGGCTGGCTGGCGTGGAAGCCTGGCTGGCTGGCGTGGGAACCTGGCTGGCTGGCGTGGGAACCTGACTGGCTGGCGTGGGAACCTGGCTGGCTGGCGTGGGAACCTGGCTGGCTGGCGTGGGAACCTGGCTGGCTGGCGTGGAAGCCTGGCTGGCTGGCGTGGGAACCTGACTGGCTGGCGTGGGAACCTGGCTGGCTGGCGTGGGAACCTGGCTGGCTGGCGTGGGAACCTGGCTGGCTGGCGTTGGAACCTGGCTGGCTGGCGTGGGAACCTGGCTAGCTGGCGTGGGAACCTGGCTGGGGGGCGTGGGAACCTGGCTGGCTAGCGTGGGAACCTGGCTAGCTGGCGTGGGAACCTGGCTGGGGGGCGTATGAACCTGGCTGGGGGGCGTATGAACCTGGCTGGGGGGCGTGGGAACCTGGCTGGGGGGCGTATGAACCTGGCTGGGGGGCGTATGAACCTGGCTGGGGGGCGTGGGAACCTGGCTAGCTGGCATGGGAACCTGGCTAGCTGGCATGGGAACCTGGCTAGCTGGCGTGGGAACCTGGCTGGCTGGCGTGGGAACCTGGCTGGTTGGCGTGGGAACCTGGCTGGGGGCGTGGGAACTTGGCTGGCTGGCGTGGGAACCTGGCTGGTTGGCGTGGGAACCTGGCTGGGGGCGTGGGAACTTGGCTAGCTGGCGTGGGAACCTGGCTAGCTGGCGTGGGAACCTGGCTGGCTGGCGTGGGAACCTGGCTGGCTGGCGTGGGAACCTGGCTGGCTGGCGTGGGAACCTGGCTGGCTGGCGTGGAAACCTGACTGGTTGGCGTGGAAACCTGACTGGCTGGCGTGGGAACCTGGCTGGGGGGCGTGGGAACCTGGCTAGCTGGCGTGGGAACCTGGCTAGCTGGCGTGGGAACCTGGCTGGCTGGCGTGGGAACCTGGCTGGCTGGCGTGGGAACCTGGCTGGCTGGCGTGGGAACCTGGCTAGCTGGCGTGGGAACCTGGCTGGCTGGCGTGGGAATCTGGCTGGGGGCGTGGAAACCTGGCTGGGGGCGTGGGAACCTGGCTAGCTGGCGTGGGAACCTGGCTGGCTGGCGTGGGAACCTGGCTGGCTGGCGTGGGAATCTGGCTGGGGGCGTGGAAACCTGGCTGGGGGCGTGGGAACCTGGCTAGCTGGCGTGGGAACCTGGCTGGGGGCGTGGGAACCTGGCTAGCTGGCGTGGGAACCTGGCTAGGGGCGTGGGAACCTGGCTAGCTGGCGTGGGAACCTGGCTGGGGGTGTGGGAACCTGAGTGGCTGGCGTGGAAACCTGGCTGACTGGCGTGGGAACCTGACAGGTTGGCGTGGGAACCTGGCTGGGGGCGTGGGAACCTGGCTAGCTGGCGTGGGAACCTGGCTAGCTGGCGTGGGAACCTGGCTGGGGGTGTGGGAACCTGACTGGGGGCGTGGGAATCTGTCTGGGGGCGTGGGAACCTGGCTGGGGGGTGTGGGAACCTGACTGGGGGCGTGGGAATTTGTCTGGGGGCGTGGGAACCTGGCTGGGGGGTGTGGGAACCTGACTGGGGGCGTGGGAATCTGTCTGGGGGCGTGGGAACCTGGCTGGGGGGTGTGGGAACCTGACTGGGGGCGTGGGAATCTGTCTGGGGGTGTGGGAACCTGACTGGGGGCGTGGGAATCTGTCTGGGGGCGTGGGAACCTGGCTGGGGGGTGTGGGAACCTGACTGGGGGCGTGGGAACCTGGCTGGGGGGTGTGGGAACCTGGCTGGGGGGTGTGGGAACCTGACTGGGGGCGTGGGAATCTGTCTGGGGGCGTGGGAACCTGGATGGAGGCGTGGGAACCTGGATGGGGGCGTGGGAATCTGTCTGGGGGCGTGGGAACCTGGATGGAGGCGTGGGAACCTGGATGGGGGCGTGGGAACCTGGCTGGGGGTGTGGGAACCTGGCTCAGATGCGTGGGAACCTGGATGGAGGCGTGGGAACCTGGATGGGGGCGTGGGAACCTGGATGGAGGCGTGGGAACCTGGCTGGGGGAGTGCGAACCTGAGGCCAGATTCACAAAGCAGTTACGCAAGCTCTTACGAACCTGTATATCTTTTCTCAATCTTTGGCGGCTTTGTTTCCAACTTTTAAACAGTTAATGAGCTCCGAAGCACCTGGAGGCTGTTTATAACAATATCAACAGTTGATTGGCAAGTTTTCATACTTGTAAATGGTTTAATAAATGTCACCAAAGCCGTCAAAGTTTGAGGAATTATATGCACGTTCGTAAATACTTGCGTAACTGTTTCGTGAATCTCGCCCCTGGCTAGGGGGCATGGAAATCTAGCTGGGGGCGTAGGAACCTGGCTGGGGGGCGTAGGAACCTGGCTGGGGGGCGTAGGAACCTGGCTGGGGGGCGTAGTAAATTGGTTGGGGGCGTGGGAAACTGGCTGGGGGGCGTGTGAACCTGGCTGGGGGCGTGGGAACCTGGATGGGGGGCGTGGGAAACTGGCTGGGGGCGTGGGAAACTGGCTGGGGGCGTGGGAAACTGGCTGGGAGCGTGGGAACCTGGCTAAGGTCGTGGGAATCTGGCTGGTGAGCGTGGGAACCTGGTTTGCGGGCGTAGGAACGTGGCTGGAGGGCGTGGGATCCCGGCTGGGGGTGTGGGAACCTGGCTGGAGGGCGTGGGAACCTGGCTGGAGGGCGTGGGAACCTGGCTGGGCGGATGAGAACTTGGCTAAGAGGCGTGGGAACTTGGCTGGAGGGTCGTGGGAACCTGACTGTGGGCGTGGGAACCCTGCATGGGGGCGTGGGAACGTGGCTGGGGAACGTGGGAACCTGACTCAGGGGTGTGGGAACCTGACTGTGGGCGTGGGAATTTGGCTGGGGGCGTGAGAACCTGGCTGAAGGGTGTGGGAACCTGACTGTGGGCGTGGAAATTTGGCTGGGGGCGCGGTAACCTGGCTCGGAAGCGTGAAAATCTGGTTGGGGGCGTGGGAACCTGGCTGAGAAGCGTGGGAACCTGG
>NC_091189.1:24979036-24989962 GCF_040958095.1 Procambarus clarkii
TTGCTGACACCAGGCGGGCTGTCCATCTTGCTGACACCAGGCGGGCTGTCCATCTTGCTGACACCAGGGCTGTCCACCTTGCTGACACCAGGTGGGCTGTCCGCCTTGCTGACACCAGGCGGACTGTCCACCTTGCTGACACCAGGTGGGCTGTCCACCTTGCTGACACCAGGTGGGCTGTCCACCTTGCTGACACCAGGCGGGCTGTCCATCTTGCTGACACCAGGCGGGCTGTCCATCTTGCTGACACCAGGCGGGCTGTCCACCTTGCTGACACCAGGGCTGTCCACCTTGCTGACACCAGGGCTGTCCACCTTGCTGACACCAGGGCTGTCCACCTTGCTGACACCAGGGCTGTCCGCCTTGCTGACACCAGGGCTGCCCGCCTTGCTGACACCAGGGCTGCCCGCCTTGCTGACACCAGGGCTGTCCGCCTTGCTGACACCAGGGCTGCCCGCCTTGCTGACACCAGGTGGGCTGTCCACCTTGCTGACACCAGGCGGGCTGTCCACCTTGCTGACACCAGGCGGGCTGTCCCCCTTGCTGACACCAGGCGGGCTGTTTACCTTGCTGACACCAGGCGGGCTGTCCCCCTTGCTGACACCAGGCGGGCTGTTTACCTTGCTGACACCAGGCGGACTGTCCACCTTGCTGACACCAGGCGGGCTGTCCGCCTTGCTGACACCAGGCGGGCTGTCCGCCTTGCTGACACCAGGCGGGCTGTCCACCTTGCTGACACCAGGCGGGCTGTCCGCCTTGCTGACACCAGGCGGGCTGTCCGCCTTGCTGACACCAGGCGGGCTGTCCACCTTGCTGACACCAGGCGGGCTGTCCACCTTGCTGACACCAGGCGGGCTGTCCGCCTTGCTGACACCAGGCGGGCTGTCCACCTTGCTGACACCAGGTGGGCTGTCCGCCTTGCTGACACCAGGCGGGCTGTCCACCTTGCTGACACCAGGCGGGCTGTCCGCCTTGCTGACACCAGGCGGGCTGTCCGCCTTGCTGACACCAGGCGGGCTGTCCGCCTTGCTGACACCAGGCGGGCTGTTTACCTTGCTGACACCAGGCGGACTGTCCACCTTGCTGACACCAGGCGGGCTGTCCGCCTTGCTGACACCAGGCGGGCTGTCCGCCTTGCTGACACCAGGCGGGCTGTCCACCTTGCTGACACCAGGCGGGCTGTCCGCCTTGCTGACACCAGGCGGGCTGTCCGCCTTGCTGACACCAGGCGGGCTGTCCACCTTGCTGACACCAGGCGGGCTGTCCACCTTGCTGACACCAGGCGGGCTGTCCGCCTTGCTGACACCAGGCGGGCTGTCCACCTTGCTGACACCAGGTGGGCTGTCCGCCTTGCTGACACCAGGCGGGCTGTCCACCTTGCTGACACCAGGCGGGCTGTCCGCCTTGCTGACACCAGGTGGGCTGTCCACCTTGCTGACACCAAGGGTGATGATGGATGACAGCAAGGTGTGGGTGTTGGCAGCTAAGCTAAGCTTGTTCTCTCTCGGTCTGGGAGCTGTGAGTGTGTGAGAGGTTCCTCACGTGTATATCATCTTATATAGATGACTATAGTTGAATAATGTGTAGCATTCACACACACTCCGATCCTCTCTGATTGAGAGGCGGGACCAAAGAGCCAAAGCTCAACCCCTACAAGCTCAACTAGGTGAGTGCATGTTTTGATTTTCGGTTTTAGATGTTTTTTTGTTTTTCCTCGCGTATATCGAGGCTTTTATTAAGCGGTTACTGCCATTAGCAGCACCGGCCTGGCACCCACAGCTTGTGAACCACAAAACATAACTAAAAACTACCCAGGCGTTAGCAAGGAGACTGGTGCCAGGGCTAAGAGGGCTGAGCTATGAGGACATGTTAAGGGAACTGGACCTCACAACTTTGGAGAAGGGAAGAAACAGGGAATATGATCACAACATACAAGATACAGAGAGGAAAAATCAAGGTAGACAGGGATGGCCTCGTTAAATTAAGGAAAAATAGGATAAGAGGACGTAAGTGGAAGTTGTAAAAGGCAATGAGCGGAAGTAATGTAAGGAGCTGCCCATTAGTGGTGGTGAGCACGGGTACAGCAACAACTTCTTGTACAACCCACCGCCATCCACAACTTTGATGCTAAATTCAACACCAATATTAGAACGTCAGAATAATTAGCTATAACGCAATAGGAAGAACGATACTAGTTGGCGGGTCATGAGAGAGCTTGAGCTTACTTTGTAATAGTTACTGATAGATTGGTACCACCATCACTACCACCACCACTACTACCACCACCACCCACCACCACCCACCACCACCACCACCACTACCACTACCACCACTACCACCACCACCACCACCACCATCACTACCACCACCCACCACCACCACCACTACTACCACTACCACCACCACCACCACCACCCACCAGCCTGGGTGGCGCCGCCCAGATGAAACATCCATTACCGGTTAGACCGACAGCCCGAGGTGTGTGTGTGTGTGTGTACTCACCTAATTGTACTCACCTAATTGTGCTTGCGGGGGTTGAGCTTTGGCTCTTTGGTCCCGCCTCTCAACTGTCAATCAACTGGTGTACAGATTCCTGGGCCTACTGGGCTCTATCATATCTACATTTGAAACTGTGTATGGAGTCAGCCTCCACCACATCACTTCCTAGTGCATTCCATTTATTAACTACTCTGACACTGAAAAAATTCTTTCTAACGTCTCTGTGGCTCATCTGGGTACTAAGTTTCCACCTGTGTCCCCTTGTTCGTGTCCCACCCGTGCTGAAGAGTTTGTCTTTGTCCACCCTGTCAATTCCCCTGAGAATTTTGTAGGTGGTTATCATGTCTTCCTTTACTCTTCTGTTTTCCAGGGATGTGAGGTTCAGCTCCTTTAGCCTTTCCTCGTAGCTCAATCCTCTCAGTTCCGGGACGAGCCTGGTGGCATACCGCTGAATCTTCTCTAACTTTGTCTTGTGTTTAACTAGGTATGGACTCCAGGCTGGAGCTGCATACTCCAGGATTGGTCTTACATAAGTGGTATACTGGGTTCTGAAAGATTCCTTACACAAGTCTCTGAAGGCAGTTCTTATGTTGGCCAGTCTAGCATATGCCGCTGATGATATTCTTTTGATGTGGGCCTCTGGGGACAGGTTCGGTGTGATATCAACCCCCAGATCCTTCTCTCTATTTGACTCTTGCAGGATTTCCCCTCCCAGATGATACCTTGTGTTCAGCCTCCTGCTCCCTTCGCCTAATTTCATCACCTTACACTTTCCCGAGTTGAACTTTAGCAGCCATTTTCTAGACCATTCCTCCAGTTTATCCAGGTCATCCTGTAGTCTCTGTCTATCTTCATCCGTCTTGATTCTTCTCATAATTTTTGCATCATCAGCAAACATCGAGAGGAATGAGTCTATGTGTGTGTGTGTGTGTGTTTGTGTGTGTGTGTGTGTGTGTGTGTGTGTGTGTGTGTGTGTGTGTGTGTGTGTGTGTGTGTGTGTGTGTGTGTGTGTGTGTGTGTGTATAATATCCTAAGTGTAGTTACAGGATGAGAGCTACGCTCGTGGTGTTCCGTCTTCCCAGCACTCTTTGTCATATAACGCTTTGATACTACTGACGGTCTTGGCCTCCACCACCTTCTCACTTAGCTTGTTCCAACCCTGTTTGTTCCAACTTGTTCCAACTGTGCAAAAGAAAACTTTCTAGCATTTTTTCAGCACCTTTGTTTCCTTAGCTTGAAACTGTGTCCTCTCGTTCGTGAAGTTGCTGGTTTCAGGAATTCCTCTTTTCCCAATTTGGTCGATTCCTGTTAGTATTTTGTAAGTGGTGATCATATCACCTCTTTTTCTCCTATCTTCTAGTTTTGACCTGTTTAACGCCTCTAGTCCCACCTCCTAACTTGTTTTTTCTGTTCCGGAAGCCATTTTGTAGCATGCCGTTGCACCTTTTCCAGTTTATGTATGTGCTTCTTGAGATTTGGGCGCCATACGCCATATTTGGGATTGGGTGGTTATAGATAGGAGCTGCCTCGTATGGGCCAAAAGTCCTTCTGCAGTTGCCTTTGTTCTTATGTTATATTCTTATGTTCATACAACCGCTGCATATTCCAGTTTTGGTCTCACATAGGTCATGAACAGTTTCTTTAGTGTTTCACCTTCAATGTAATTAAAAGCAAGTCAACTATTATGGTCGTCGGCTCACCAAAGTGGTTTAGACAGTTACAACTCCGTTCTTCCAGTCATTAAATTGTCCTCCCAAGCTCCACCTACCTTGTGGCGAGGAGCCTCAGAGACTAACAGTAAACAACTTTGACATCCCACAACAGATGGCGCCACGGACCACACGTCCCAAGGGAACTAGTTCAACACACACACACACACACACACACACACACACACACACACACACACACACACACACACACACACCGGTGCAGGCAATGACCAGGAGACCGTCCCCGCGGGACAAGTGGTCCGGGATGGACCTAAAGTGTGCCCAAGGGGAAAAGAAGTGTTTTTTGAAGGGGAGGTGGCCAAGCTGTGGTGCCGAGCAGGGGCTCTCAAGGTGGGGGGTACCACTGACCTTATGGGGCCTCTGTAGTCCCACCACCCCCACCACCCCCAGCACCCCCAGTACCCCCAGCACCCCCAGCACCCCCACCACTCCCCAGCACCCCCAGCACCCCCAGCACCCCCACCACCCCCACCACCCCCAGCACCCCCCAGCACCCCCACCACTCCCCAGCACCCCTAGTACCCCCAGCACCCCCAGCACCCCTAGCACCCCCAGCACCCCCAGCACCCCCATCACCACCACCACCCCCCAGCACCCCCAGCACCCCCATCACCACCAGCACCCCCCAGCACCCCCAGCACCCCTAGCACCCCCAGCACCCCCAGCACCCCCAGCACCCAGGGGTACGTGTCCCTTAGGTGAACTCGTGCATGATAATGTGTTCCCTATACTATATTATCGTCACAGGTGTGTGTGTGTGTGTGTGTGTTTACTAGTTGTGTACTAGTTGTGTTTTTGCGGGGGTTGAGCTTTGCTCTTTCGGCCCGCCTCTCAACTGTCAATCAACTGTTTACTTACTACTAACTACTTTTTTTTTTTTTTTCCCCACACCACCCCCACACACACACACCCCAGGAAGCAGCCCGTGACAGCTGACTAACTCCCAGGTACCTATTTACTGCTAGGTAACAGGGGCACTTAGGGTGAAAGAAACTTTGCCCATTTGTTTCTGCCTCGAGCGGGAATCGAACCCGCGCCACAGAATTACGAGTCCTGCGCGCTATCCACCAGGCTACGAGGCCCCTCCACCAGGCTACGAGGCCCCCTCGTAGCCTGGTGGAGGGGCGTAGCGTAGCCCCCCTGTGTGTGTGTGTGTGTGTGTGTGTGAGGCTGTGTTGTGTACTCACCTAGTTGTGCTTGTAGGGGTTGAGTTCTGGCTCTTTGGTCCCGCCTCTCAACTGTCAATCAACAGGTGTACAGGTTCCTGAGCCTATTGGGCTCTATCATATCTACACTTGAAGCTGTGAATGGAGTCAGCCTTCACCACATCACTGCCTAATGCATTCCATTTGTCAACCACTCTGACACTAAAAAAGTTCTTTCTAATATCTCTGTGGCTCATTTGGGCACTCAGTTTTCACCTGTGTCCCCTAGTGCGTGTGCCCCTTGTGTTAAACAGCTTGTCTTTATCAACCCTGTCGATTCCCTTGAGAATCTTGAATGTGGTGATCATGTCCCCCCTAACTCTTCTGTCTTCCAACGAAGTGAGGTTTAATTCCCGTAGTCTCTCCTCGTAGCTCATACCTCTCAGCTCGGGTACTAGTCTGGTGGCAAACCTTTGAACCTTTTCCAGTTTAGTCTTATGCTTGACTAGATATGGACTCCATGCTGGATCCGCATACTCCAGGATTGGTCTGTCATATGTGGTATATAATGTTCTGAAAGATTCCTTACACAAGTTTCTAAATGCCGTTCTTATGTTAGCCAACCTGGCATATGCCGCTGATGTTATCCTCTTGATATGAGCTTCAGGGGACGGGTCTGGCGTGATATCAACCCCCAGGTCTTTCTCTCTCTCTGACTCTTGAAGTATTTCATCTCGCAAATAATACCTTGTATCTGGTCTCCTGCTTCCTACCCCTATCTTCATTACATTACATTTGCTTGGGTTAAACTCTAACAGCCATTTGTTCGACCATTCCTGCAGCTTGTCCAGGTCTTTTTGAAGCCTCAAGCTGTCCTCCTCTGTCTTAATCCTTCTCATAATTTTGGCGTCGTCAGCAAACATTGAGTGGAATGAGTCTGTACCCTCTGGGAGATCATTTACGTATATCAGAAACAGGATAGGTCCGAGTACAGAGCCCTGTGGGACTCCACTGGTGACTTCACGCCATTCTGAGGTCTCACCCCTCACTGTAACTCTCTGCTTCCCTGCTTAGGTACTCTCTTATCCACTGGAGCGCCCTACCAGTTACTCCTGCCTGTTTCTCCAGCTTATGCATCAACCTTTTATGGGGTACTGTGTCAAAGGCTTTCCGACAGTCCCAAAAAAATGCAGTCCACCCATCCTTCTCTTTCTTGCTTAATCTTTGTCACCTGATCGTAGAATTCTATCAATCCTGTAAGGCAAGATTTACCCTCCCTGAACCCATGTTGATGGGTTGTCACGAAGTCTCTTCTCTCCAGATGTGTTACTAGGTTTTTTCTCACAATCTTCTCCATCACCTTGCATGGTATACAAGTTAAGGACACTGGCCTGTAGTTCAGTGCCTCTTGTCTGTCACCCTTTTTGTATATTGGTACTACATTAGAAGTCTTCCATATTTCTGGTAGGTCTCCCATTTCCAGTGACCTACTATACACTATAGAGAGTGGCAAGCAAAGTGCTCCTGCACACTCTTTCAATACCCATGGTGAGATTCCGTCCGGCCCAACAGCTTTTCTCACATCCAGCTCCAATAGGTGCTTCTTGACCTCATCTCTTGTAATTTCGAACCTTTCCAAGGTCACCTGGTTTGCTGCCACCTCTCCTAGCGCCGTGACTTCTTCCTGTTCTATTGTAAAGACCTCCTGGAAACTTTTGTTGAGTTCTTCAAACACCTCTTTGTCATTCTCTGTGTACCTGTCCTCGCCCACCCTAAGTTTCATCACCTGTTCCTTCACTGTTGTCTTCCTCCTGATGTGACTGTGTAGTAGCTTGGGTTCGGTCTTGGCTTTATTAGCTATATCATTTTCATACCTTTTCTCAGCTGCTCTTCTCACACTGACATACTCGTTCCTGGTTCTCTGGTATCTCTCTCTACTTTCTGGTGTTCTGTTATTACGGAAGTTCCTCCATGCCCTTTTGTTCAGCTCCTTTGCTTTCATACATTCCCTATTAAACCACAGATTCTTCCTTTGCTTCTCGGTTTTTTCCTGTCGGGCTGGGACAAACCTGCTTACAGCCTCCTGACATTTTTGGGTGACATAGTCCATCATGTCTTGTACAGACTTGGTTCCGAGTTCTGTGTCCCAATGTATATCCCATAGCAATTTATTCATCGCCTCATAGTTTCCCTTCCGGTACGCCAGCCCTTTGTTTCCCAGTTCTTTTTTGGGGGTGATAATTCCTAGCTCAACCAGGTACTCAAAGCTCAATACACTGTGATCACTCATTCCCAAGAGGGCTTCCAACTTAACTTCCCTTATATCCGACTCATTTAGGGTAAATATCAGATCAAGCAAGGCTGGTTCATCCCCTCCTCTCATTCTTGTCGGTCCCTTGACATGTTGACTTAGAAAGTTTCTTGTTGCCACATCCAGCAGCTTAGCTCTCCATGTGTCTGGGCCTCCATGTGGGTCTCTGTTCCCCCAATCTATCTTTCCATGGTTGAAGTCTCTCATGATTAGTAGCCTGGATCCATTCCTGCTAGCCACAGAAGCTGCTCTCTCTATTATATTGATGGTGGCCAAGTTGTTTCTATCATATTCCTGTCTGGGTCTTCTGTCATTTGGTGGGGGGTTATATATGACTACTATTATAATTTTCTGTCCTCCAGTTGCTATGGTGCCTGATATGTAGTCACTGAAACCTTCACAGTTCTGAATTACCATCTCTTCGAAACTCCAACCTTCTCTGAGTATCAAAGCTACACCACCTCCTCCTCCCCCTTCTCTCTCTTTCCTCACTACATAGTAGCAATGTGGAAACACTGCGTTTGTTATGGTTTTCGTTAGCTTTGTTTCTGTGAGTGCTATTATGTCTGGGTTTTCTTCTAGTGCCCATTCTCCGAGTTCACTTGTTTTATTTGTAATCCCATCTATGTTAGTGTGTGTGACTGTGTTGTGTGTGTATGTCTTTGTTGTGTGTGTGTGTGACTGTGTTGTGTGTGTGTGGCTGTGTTGTGTGTGTGTGGCTGTGTTGTGTGTGTGTGGCTGTGTTGTGTGTGTGTGGCTGTGTTGTGTGTGTGTGGCTGTGTTGTGTGTGTGTGGCTGTGTTGTGTGTGTGTGGCTGTGTTGTGTGTGTGTGGCTGTGTTGTGTGTGTATGTCTTTGTTGTGTGTGTGGGTGACTGTGTTGTGTGTGTATGTCTTTGTTGTGTGTGTGTGTGACTGTGTTGTGTGTGTGTGGCTGTGTTGTGTGTGTGTGGCTGTGTTGTGTGTGTGTGGCTGTGTTGTGTGTGTGTGGCTGTGTTGTGTGTGTGTGGCTGTGTTGTGTGTGTATGTCTTTGTTGTGTGTGTGGGTGACTGTGTTGTGTGTGTATGTCTTTGTTGTGTGTGTGTGTGACTGTGTTGTGTGTGTGTGGCTGTGTTGTGTGTGTGTGGCTGTGTTGTGTGTGTGTGGCTGTGTTGTGCGTGGCTGTGTTATGTGTGGCTGTGTTGTGTGTGGCTGTGTTATGTGTGGCTGTGTTGTGTGTGTGTGGCTGTGTTGTGTAACAAAGGGAGATCTTACGATCTGCACCACGGACACGTGGGAACAGCAGCCTTACGCCCTGCAGTCATCTTAAGAACAGCAATGGTTCCAGGAGCGAGCCTGAGGCAGCCCAAGCGCCACACGCGAGCAGCTTCACACCACCACCACTCTCACTCTTTGTTGTCTCTGGTAGGTGCTCGTCCACCTAGTACAGTGGTGGTTTGGTGGTAGTTGTGGTAGTGATGGTGGTAATGGGGGTGGTGGGAATTTAGATGGTAGTAGAGGCAACAATAGAGGTGATTTGGTTAATGGCAATCTTGGCGGTGAGGGCAGAACAGTGTTGAGTAACGGTGATGGATCACAACACCAACCCGGCCTCATAAACAAAGTCCATTCCATGCACCCGCCAACCCCAGCTGTTTATGAATGAAAAAAGGTTTACACACGACTCACAACTGCTGACGTTCGAACACTTCCGGAACAAGTGCTTCACTGACGACTTTTGTTCGAACCACAACGCTATAAATGCTTCACCCACGTACTACAAATAATCGCCAACAGAACCTAAACACCTAACCTAACCTAGGCCTATATATGCACAATATGCTAATATATTATAATATTAATTTATATTTCAGAAAAGTTCTGTTTTGAATGAACATAATGTTAACATTATGAATGCGTCTTTGGGGTCGACCGCTGGATGGAATGAACCTTCTCCGAGGACGGGTTGTACACCAAATAGGTGAGGGGGTGAGGGGTGGTGAGGTGCGGGTGAGGGGGTGAGGTGCGGGTGAAGGGGTGAGGTGCGGGTGAGGGTGTGAGGTGCGGGTGAGGGGGTGAGGTGCGGGTGAGGGGTGAGGTGCTGGTGAGGGGTGAGGTGCGGGTGAGGGGGTGAGGTGCGGGTGAGGGGGTGAGGTGCGGGTGAGGGGGTGAGGTGCGGGTGAGGGTGTGAGGTGCGGGTGAGGGGGTGAGGTGCGGGTGAGGGGGTGAGGTGTGGGTGAGGGGGTGAGGTGCGGGTGAGGGGTGGTGAGGTGCGGGTGAGGGGTGGTGAGGTGCGGGTGAGGGGTGGTGAGGTGCGGGTGAGGGGGTGAGGTGCGGGTGAGGGGTGGTGAGGTGCGGGTGAGGGGTGGTGAGGTGCGGGTGAGGGGATGAGGTGTGGGTGAGGGGGTGAGGTGCGGGTGAGGGGTGAGGTGCGGGTGAGGGGTGGTGAGGTGCGGTGATGGGGTGAGGTGCGGGTGAGGGGGTGAGGTGCGGGTGAGGGGGTGAGGTGCGGGTGAGGGGGTGAGGTGCGGGTGAGGGGGTGAGGTGCGGGTGAGGTGCGGGTGAGGGTGTGAGGTGCGGGTGAGGTGCGGGTGAGGGGGGTGAGGTGCGGGTGAGGGGTGAGGTGCGGGTGAGGGGTGAGGTGCGGGTGAGGGGGTGAGGTGCGGGTGAGGGTGTGAGGTGCGGGTGAGGGGTGGTAAGGTGCGGGTGAGGGGTGGTGAGGTGCGGGTGAGGGGTGAGGTGCGGGTGAGGGGGTGAGGTGCGGGCGAGGGGTGAGGTGCGGGTGAGGGGTGAGGTGCTGGTGAGGGGTGAGGTGCGGGTGAGGGGTGAGGTGCGGGTGAGGTGCGGGTGAGGGGTGAGGTGTGGGTGAGGGGTGAGGTGCGAGTGAGGGGGTGAGGTGCGGGTGAGGGGGTGAGGGGTGAGGTGCGGGTGAGGGGGTGAGGTGCGAGTGAGGGGGTGAGGTGCGGGTGAGGGGGTGAGGTGCGAGTGAGGGGGTGAGGGGTGAGGTGCGGGTGAGGGGGTGAGGTGCGGGTGAGGGGGTGAGGGGTGAGGTGCGGGTGAGGGGGTGAGGTGCGAGTGAGGGGGTGAGGTGCGGGTGAGGGGGTGAGGTGCGGGTGAGGGGGTGAGGTGCGAGTGAGGGGGTGAGGTGCGGGTGAGGGGGTGAGGTGCGGGTGAGGGGTGAGGTGCGGGTGAGGGGTGAGGTGCGGGTGAGGGGGTGAGGTGCGGGTGAGGTGCGGGTGAGGGGTGAGGTGCGGGTGAGG
>NC_091189.1:24995462-25000462 GCF_040958095.1 Procambarus clarkii
ATAGACAGGAGGCACTGAACTACAGGCCAGTGTCCCTAACCTGCATACCATGCAAGCTGATGGAGAAGATTGTGCGAAAAAAACTAGTGGAGCATCTGGAGCGAAGGAACTTTGTAACACAGCATCAACATGGGTTCAGGGATGGCAGGTCCTGCCTCACAGGGTTACTTGAATTCTACGACCAGGCAACAAAAATAAGGCAAGAAAGAGAAGGGTGGGCAGACTGCATATTTTTGGATTGTCAGAAAGCCTTTGATACAGTGCCACACAAGAGGCTAGTGCGAAAGTTGGAGATGCAGGCTGGAGTGAGAGGGAAGGTACTCCGGTGGATAGAGGAATACCTAAGCAACAGGAGACAACGAGTCTGTGTGAGGGGTGAAGTCTCAGATTGGCGAGACGTCACAAGTGGAGTCCCGCAGGGGTCAGTCCTCGGACCTATACTGTTTCTGGTATATGTAAATGATCTCCCAGATGGTATAGATTCGTTCCTCTCAATGTTTGCCGACGATGCAAAAATTATGAGGAGGATTGAAACAGAGGATGATAGTAGGAGGCTACAAGATGACCTGGATAGACTGAGTGAATGGTCCAACAAATGGCTGTTGAAGTTCAACCCGAGTAAATGCAAAGTAATGAAACTAGGCAGTGGAAACAGGAGGCCAGGCACAGGATACAGAATAGGAGATGAAGTACTTAATGAAACAGACAGAGAGAAAGATCTAGGAGTTGATATCACACCAAACCTGTCTCCTGAAGCCCACATAAAGAGAATAACGTCTGCGGCATATGCGAGGCTGGCTAACATCAGAACGGCGTTCAGGAACCTGTGTAAGGAATCATTCAGAATCTTGTACACCACATATGTAAGACCAATCCTGGAGTATGCGGCCCCAGCATGGAGCCCGTACCTTGTCAAGCACAAGACGAAGCTGGAAAAAGTCCAAAGGTATGCTACTAGACTAGTCCCAGAACTAAGAGGCATGAGTTATGAGGAAAGGCTGCGGGAAATGCACCTCACGACACTGGAAGACAGAAGAGTAAGGGGGGACATGATCACAACCTACAAAATCCTCAGGGGAATCGACCGGGTAAACAAGGACGAACTTTTCAACACTGGTGGGACGCGAACAAGGGGACACAGGTGGAAGCTGAGTACCCAAATGAGCCACAGAGACGTTAGAAAGAACTTTTTCAGTGTCAGAGTAGTTAGCAAATGGAATGCATTAGGAAGTGATGTGGTGGAGGCTGACTCCATTCACAGTTTCAAATGTAGATATGATAGAGCCCAATAGGCTCAGGAATCTGTACACCAGTTGATTGACGGTTGAGAGGCGGGACCAAAGAGCCAGAGCTCAACCCCCGCAAGCACAATTAGGTGAGTACACACACACACACACACACACACACACACACACACACACACACACACACACACATACACATACACACACACACACACACACTCACACTCACACTCACACACACACACACACACACACACACACACACACACACACACACACACACACATACACACACAAGAGGACCTGAACAGATTGCAGAGATGGTCAGAGAAATGGCTACTAGAATTCAACACGAGCAAATGTAAAGTTATGGAAATGGGACTAGGAGATAGGAGACCAAAGGGACAGTACACAATGAAGGGGAACAGCCTACCTGTAACGACGCGTGAAAGAGACCTGGGGGTGGACGTAACACCTAATCTATCTCCTGAGGCACATATTAATAAGATAACGACAGCAGCGTACTCTACACTGGCAAAAGTTAGAACATCATTCAGAAACCTAAGTAAGGAGGCATTTAGGGCGCTTTACGAGTATGCCTTTACGAGTATTTACGCTTTAGGGCGAGTATGCCGCCTCATCATGGAGTCCCCATCTGAAAAAGCATATAATGAAACTGGAAAAGGTTCAGAGGTTTGCAACGAGACTCGTCCCAGAGCTACGAGGGATGGGGTATGAAGAGCGCCTGAGGGAACTGTGCCTTACGACACTAGAAAGAAGAAGGGAGAGGGGGGACATGATAGGAACGTATAAGATACTCAGAGGAATTGACAGAGTGGACATAGACGAAATGTTCACACGGAATAGTAACAGAACGAGAGGACATGGATGGAAGCTTGAAACTCAGATGAGTCACAGAGATGTTAGGAAGTTTTCTTTTAGCGTGAGAGTAGTGGGGAAATGGAATGCACTTCAGGAACAGGTTGTGGAAGCAAATACTATTCATAATTTTAAAACCAGGTATGATAGGGAAATGGGACAGGAGTCATTGCTGTAAACAACCGATGCTCGAAAGGCGGGATCCAAGAGTCAATGCTCGATCCTGCAGACACAACTAGGTGAGTACAACTAGGTGAGTACACACACTCACACTCACACACACACACACACTCACACTCACACTCACACACACACACACACACACACACACACACACACACACACTCACACTCACACACACACTCACACACACACACTCACACTCACACTCACACTCACACTCACACACACTCACACTCACACACACACACACACACACTCACACTCACACTCACACTCACACTCACACTCACACACACACACACTCACACACACACACACTCACACTCACACTCACACACACACACACACACACACACACACACACACACACACACACACACACACTCACACACACACACACTCACACTCACACTCACTCACACACACACACACACACACTCACACTCACACTCACACTCACACACACTCACACTCACACACACACACACACACACACACACTCACACTCACACTCACACTCACACACACACTCACACTCACACACACCAGGGGAATCCCCAGGGGACAGGCTACCAGCATGACAATGAATTCCTGAGGAGACGGTCTATTATAATACATGGATTATTCGAATCTAGGGCACCAACAAGACAAGAGAGAATAGAAACAGAAAATTACGAATTGCACGAGATATTGAGGTGTATTGGAGCAGAGATGGCAGAACGCGAGGTGGATATCAATCGACGGGTTGGACCTTACAATTGTACCAAGAAGAGACCTGTTCTGGTGCAATTCTCCAATGAGGAGGCAGTGGAGTACATAATGAGGAGCAAGCATTTACTCAGAGGAAGTGAAACCCATTACAATGTGTTTATAGAGAGGTTTATGACGAAAGATGAGCAAACAGCCCACAAAAATAGATGGCAACAACGACAACGTACTAACCTCCCAGGTAATCTCACCTCCCAGGTCACATCCCAGGTCACCTCCCAGGTCACCTCCCAGGTCGCATCCTCCCCAACTCAGCCCTCCTATACATCCCCCCTGCCTCAGCCTCCCAAAACCCCCCTGTCCCTTCCACATTTGCACCTCCACAACGATTCCCCTGCCCCTGCTACATCACACTTGTCAGCGACCCCAGTGGGTCAAGCCATGCCCTCCCCAAACCCACCTTCCCATCCCCCCTCCCCAAATACCCCTTCCCACTCCCCTGCCCCTTCTACCCCATTGACTTCAATTCCATCTACTCCATCCCAGCTTCCACTGCACCCCTCTTCCACTCACCCCCAAACCCCACCCAACCCTCACCCCTCCTATGCACCTCCAGCCCACATTTAACCCCCTCACCTTGTGACCCCCTAACACCTTCCCCCATCTCCCTCTTCCCCTCTTCTACCCCAAAACCCCCACCTACCCCCGATTCCCCCCTATCTAATATACCCTCTCTTCCACTCCCAGCACCCATGCTCCATTCTCATCTCACCTCAGTATCCCTCTTCCCCCCAACCTCTCAACCTCTATCTGACTCTCAGTCTCACTCTATTTCTCAACCCCCCTATGCTATTCAGACCCCTAACTTTCAGACCCATTATGCCCTTCTTACCCCCCTAGATGCCCAGACCCCATTTGCCTACCAGGCACTCCCAGGCACCCCCCTAGCACCCCCCCACTCGCCCCCACAGCCCCCACAGCCCCCACTTGCCCCCCAGACACCCCCCAGTTCCCCCCAGACCCCTGGTGAAAGGGGGAACTCTGACACCCGAGTTTCCAAGAAGAGTCTCAAGGTTTGGTACACCAATGCTGATGGGGTAGCCAATAAAGCAGAAGAGATAAAAGAAAGAGTTAGTGAGGCAGACCCAGACATAGTGGCAATAGTGGAAACTAAAATAAATGGCATGATCTCGGATGCAATCTTTCCAGAGGGGTACCAGGTGATAAGAAAAGAAAGGACACAGAGACAGGGAGGTGGAGTGGCACTACTAATAAAGCGGAAATGGAAGTTTGATGAGCTGGAAAATCCGGGTACCAATGAAAGCACAAGCTTCATACATGGAACCCTGACAGTGGATGGGAAGAAGATTGTAATCTTGATACTCTACAATCCCCCACCAAACAGTAGAAGGCCCAGGCAGGAGTACGAGGACAGCAACAAGACATGTATGGATGAACTGCAGAGGGCAGCAACTTTAGCGCATAGAATGAGAGCGAAGCTGCTGGTCATGGGGGACCTAAATCACGGAGAGATAGATTGGGAAACGAGGAATCCCCATGGCGGGGAGGAGACCTGGGGAGCGAAGCTGGTAGACGTTATTGACAGGAATTTCCTAACACAGCATGTGAAAGAAGATACTAGGGAAAGAGGAGGGGATACGCCCAGCCTATTAGATCTCATTATCACTCAGAATGTAGAAGACATCGAGCAGTTGGAACATGAAATACCACTAGGAGCTAGTGACCATTGTGTCCTAGCCTTTGACTACATGATGGAGCTTAAAATTGTGACCAAAGGACAAGAGGTCCGGGAAAGGAGACTTGATTACAGAAAAGGGGACTACAGAGGGATAAGGGACTACCTGGGAGAAGTGCAGTGGGAGGAAGAACTTAGAGGAAAACAGTGCAAGGTATGATGACCCAAGTCATATTGAAATGCAAGGAGGCTGAAGATAGATTTATTCCAACAATAAAGAAAAAAAGCAG
>NC_091189.1:25007962-25030462 GCF_040958095.1 Procambarus clarkii
TTGTCATATAACGCTTTGAAACTACTGACGGTCTTGGCCTCCACCACCTTCTCACTTAGCTTGTTCCAACCCTGTTTGTTCCAACTTGTTCCAACTGTGTAAAAGAAAACTTTCTAGCATTTTTTCAGCACCTTTGTTTCCTTAGCTTGAAACTGTGTCCTCTCGTTCGTGAAGTTGCTGGTTTCAGGAATTCCTCTTTTCCCAATTTGGTCGATTCCTGTTAGTATTTTGTAAGTGGTGATCATATCACCTCTTTTTCTCCTATCTTCTAGTTTTGACCTGTTTAACGCCTCTAGTCCCACCTCCTAACTTGTTTTTTCTGTTCCGGAAGCCATTTTGTAGCATGCCGTTGCACCTTTTCCAGTTTATGTATGTGCTTCTTGAGATTTGGGCGCCATACGCCATATTTGAGATTGAGTGGTTATAGATAGGAGCTGCCTCGTATGGGCCAAAAGTCCTTCTGCAGTTGCCTTTGTTCTTATGTTATATTCTTATGTTCATACAACCGCTGCATATTCCAGTTTTGGTCTCACATAAGTCATGAACAGTTTCTTTAGTATTTCACCATCAATGTAATTAAAAGCAAGTCAACTATTATGGTCGTCGGCTCACCAAAGTGGTTTAGACAGTTACAACTCCGTTCTTCCAGTCATTAAATTGTCCTCCCAAGCTCCACCTACCTTGTGGCGAGGAGCCTCAGAGACTAACAGTAAACAACTTTGACATCCCACAACAGATGGCGCCACGGACCACGCGTCCCAAGGGAACTAGTTCAACACACACACACACACACACACACACACACACACACACACACACACACACACACACACACACACACACACACACACAATGGGACAGGAGTCATTGCTGTAAACAACCGATAGCTAGAAAGGCGGGATCCAAGAGTCAATGCTCGATCCTGCAAGCACATATAGGTGAGTACATATAGGTGAGTACACACACACACACACACACACACACACACACACACCGGTGCAGGCAATGACCAGGAGACCGTCCCCGCGGGACAAGTGGTCCGGGATGGACCTAAAGTGTGCCCAAGGGGAAAAGAAGTGTTTTTTGAAGGGGAGCTGGCCAAGCTGTGGTGCCGAGCAGGGGCTCTCAAGGTGGGGGGTACCACTGACCTTATGGGGCCTCTGTAGTCCCACCACCCCCCAGCACCCCCAGTACCCCCACCACCCCCCACCACTCCCCAGCACCCCTAGTACCCCCAGCACCCCCACCACTCCCCAGCACCCCCAGTACCCCCACCACCCCCCAGCACACCCCACCACTCCCCAGCACCCCTAGTACCCCCAGCACCCCTAGCACCCCCAGCACCCCCCAGCACCCCCATCACCACCACCACCCCCCAGCACCCCCAGCACCCCCATCACCACCAGCACCCCCCAGCACCCCCAGCACCCCTAGCACCCCCAGCACCCCCAGCACCCCCAGCACCCAGGGGTACGTGTCCCTTAGGTGAACTCGTGCATGATAATGTGTTCCCTATACTATATTATCGTCACAGGTGTGTGTGTGTGTGTGTGTGTGTTTACTAGTTGTGTACTAGTTGTGTTTTTACGGGGGTTGAGCTTTGCTCTTTCGGCCCGCCTCTAAACTGTCAATCAACTGTTTACTAACTACTAACTTACTAACTACTTTTTTTTTTCCCCACACCACACACACACACCCCAGGAAGCAGCCCGTGACAGCTGACTAACTCCCAGGTACCTATTTACTGCTAGGTAACAGGGGCACTTAGGGTGAAAGAAACTTTGCCCATTTGTTTCTGCCTCGAGCGGGAATCGAACCCGCGCCACAGAATTACGAGTCCTGCGCGCTATCCACCAGGCTACGAGGCCCCTCCACCAGGCTACGAGGCCCCCTCGTAGCCTGGTGGAGGGGCGTAGCGTAGCCCCCCTGTGTGTGTGTGTGTGTGTGTGTGTGTGTGAGGCTGTGTTGTGTACTCACCTAGTTGTGCTTGTGGGGGTTGAGTTCTGGCTCTTTGGTCCCGCCTCTCAACTGTCAATCAACAGGTGTACAGGTTCCTGAGCCTATTGGGCTCTATCATATCTACACTTGAAACTGTGAATGGAGTCAGCCTTCACCACATCACTGCCTAATGCATTCCATTTGTCAACCACTCTGACACTAAAAAAGTTCTTTCTAATATCTCTGTGGCTCATTTGGGCACTCAGTTTCCACCTGTGTCCCCTAGTGCGTGTGCCCCTTGTGTTAAACAGCTTGTCTTTATCAACCCTGTCGATTCCCTTGAGAATCTTGAATGTGGTGATCATGTCCCCCCTAACTCTTCTGTCTTCCAACGAAGTGAGGTTTAATTCCCGTAGTCTCTCCTCGTAGCTCATACCTCTCAGCTCGGGTACTAGTCTGGTGGCAAACCTTTGAACCTTTTCCAGTTTAGTCTTATGCTTGACTAGATATGGACTCCATGCTGGAGCCGCATACTCCAGGATTGGTCTGACATATGTGGTATATAATGTTCTGAAAGATTCCTTACACAAGTTTCTAAATGCCGTTCTTATGTTAGCCAACCTGGCAAATGCCGCTGATGTTATCCTCTTGATATGAGCTTCAGGGGACAGGTCTGGCGTGATATCAACCCCCAGGTCTTTCTCTCTCTCTGACTTTTGAAGTATTTCATCTCGCAAATGATACCTTGTATCTGGTCTCCTGCTTCCTACCCCTATCTTCATTACATTACATTTGCTTGGGTTAAACTCTAACAGCCATTTGTTCGACCATTCCTGCAGCTTGTCCAGGTCTTTTTGAAGCCTCAAGCTGTCCTCCTCTGTCTTAATCCTTCTCATAATTTTGGCGTCGTCAGCAAACATTGAGAGGAATGAGTCTGTACCCTCTGGGAGATCATTTTCGTATATCAGAAACAGGATAGGGCCGAGTACAGAGCCCTGTGGGACTCCACTGGTGACTTCACGCCATTCTGAGGTCTCACCCCTCACTGTAACTCTCTGCTTCCCTGCTTAGGTACTCCCTTATCCACTGGAGCGCCCTACCAGTTACTCCTGCCTGTTTCTCCAGCTTATGCATCAACCTTTTATGGGGTACTGTGTCAAAGGCTTTCCGACAGTCCAAAAAAAATGCAGTCCACCCATCCTTCTCTTTCTTGCTTAATCTTTGTCACCTGATTGTAGAATTCTATCAAGCCTGTGAGGCAAGATTTACCCTCCCTGAACCCATGTTGATGGGCTGTCACGAAGTCTCTTCTCTCCAGATGTGTTACTAGGTTTTTTCTCACAATCTTCTCCATCACCTTGCATAGTATACAAGTTAAGGACACTGGCCTGTAGTTCAGTGTCTCTTGTCTGTCACCCTTTTTGTATATTGGTACTACATTAGCAGTCTTCCATATTTCTGGTAGGTCTCCCGTTTCCAGTGACCTACTATACACTATGGAGAGTGGCAAGCAAAGTGCTCCTGCACACTCTTTCAATACCCATGGTGAGATTCCGTCCGGCCCAACAGCTTTTCTCACATCCAGCTCCAATAGGTGCTTCTTGACCTCATCTCTTGTAATTTCGAACCTTTCCAAGGTCACCTGGTTTGCTGCCACCTCTCCTAGCGCCGTGACTTCTTCCTGTTCTATTGTAAAGACCTCCTGGAAACTTTTGTTGAGTTCTTCAAACACCTCTTTGTCATTCTCTGTGTACCTGTCCTCGCCCACCCTAAGTTTCATCACCTGTTCCTTCACTGTTGTCTTCCTCCTGATGTGACTGTGTAGTAGCTTGGGTTCGGTCTTGGCTTTATTAGCTATATAGTTTTCATACCTTTTCTCAGCTGCTCTTCTCACACTGACATACTCGTTCCTGGTTCTCTGGTATCTCTCTCTACTTTCTGGTGTTCTGTTATTACGGAAGTTCCTCCATGCCCTTTTGTTCAGCTCCTTTGCTTTCATACATTCCCTATTAAACCACAGATTCTTCCTTTGCTTCTCGGTTTTTTCCTGTCGGGCTGGGACAAACCTGCTTACAGCCTCCTGACATTTTTGGGTGACATAGTCCATCATGTCTTGTACGGACTTGGTTCCGAGTTCTGTGTCCCAATGTATATCCCATAGCAATTTATTCATTTCCTCATAGTTTCCCTTCCGGTACGCCAGCCCTTTGGTTCCCAGTTCTTTTTTGGGGGTGATAATTCCTAGCTCAACCAGGTACTCAAAGCTCAATACACTGTGATCACTCATTCCCAAGGGGGCTTCCAACTTAACTTCCCTTATATCCGACTCATTTAGGGTAAATATCAGATCAAGCAAGGCTGGTTCATCCCCTCCTCATTCTTGTCGGTCCCTTGACATGTTGACTTAGAAAGTTTCTTGTTGCCACATCCAGCAGCTTAGCTCTCCATGTGTCTGGGCCTCCATGTGGGTCTCTGTTCCCCCAATCTATCTTTCCATGGTTGAAGTCTCTCATGATTAGTAGCCTGGATCCATTCCTGCTAGCCACAGAAGCTGCTCTCTCTATTATATTGATGGTGGCCAAGTTGTTTCTATCATATTCCTGTCTGGGTCTTCTGTCATTCGGTGGGGGGTTATATATGACTACTACTATAATTTTCTGTCCTCCAGTTGCTATGGTGCCTGATATGTAGTCACTGAAACCTTCACAGTTCTGAATTACCATCTCTTCGAAACTCCAACCTTCTCTGAGTATCAAAGCTACACCACCTCCTCCTCCCCCTTCTCTCTCTTTCCTCACTACATAGTAGCCCTGTGGAAACACTGCATTTGTTATGGTTTTCGTTAGCTTTGTTTCTGTGAGTGCTATTATGTCTGGGTTTTCTTCTAGTGCCCATTCTCCGAGTTCACTTGTTTTATTTGTAATCCCATCTATGTTAGTGTGTGTGTGTGACTGTGTTGTGTGTGTGTGTCTTTGTTGTGTGTGTGTGTGACTGTGTTGTGTGTGTGTGGCTGTGTTGTGTGTGTGTGTGACTGTGTTGTGTGTGTGTGGCTGTGTTGTGTGTGTATGTCTTTGTTGTGTGTGTGTGTGACTGTGTTGTGTGTGTGTGTGACTGTGTTGTGTGTGTGTGGCTGTGTTGTGTGTGTATGTCTTTGTTGTGTGTGTGTGTGACTGTGTTGTGTGTGTGTGGCTGTGTTGTGTGTGTGTGTGACTGTGTTGTGTGTGTGTGGCTGTGTTGTGTGTGTATGTCTTTGTTGTGTGTGTGTGGCTGTGTTGTGTGTGTGTGTGACTGTGTTGTGTGTGTGTGGCTGTGTTGTGTGTGTGTGTGACTGTGTTGTGTGTGTGTGGCTGTGTTGTGTGTGTGTGTGACTGTGTTGTGTGTGTGTGGCTGTGTTGTGTGTGTATGTCTTTGTTGTGTGTGTGTGTGACTGTGTTGTGTGTGTGCGGCTGTGTTGTGTGTGTGTGGCTGTGTTGTGTGTGTGTGTGACTGTGTTGTGTGTGTGTGTGGCTGTGTTGTGTGTGTGTGGCTGTGTTGTGTGTGTGTGGCTGTGTTGTGTGTGTGTGGCTGTGTTGTGTGTGTGTGGCTGTGTTGTGTGTGTGTGGCTGTGTTGTGTGTGTGTGGCTGTGTTGTGTGTGTGTGGCTGTGTTGTGCGTGGCTGTGTTGTGTGTGTGTGGCTGTGTTGTGTGTGTGTGGCTGTGTTGTGTGTGTGTGGCTGTGTTGTGCGTGGCTGTGTTATGTGTGGCTGTGTTGTGTGTGTGTGGCTGTGTTGTGCGTGGCTGTGTTATGTGTGGCTGTGTTGTGTGTGTGTGGCTGTGTTGTGTGTGTATGTCTTTGTTGTGTGTGTGGGTGACTGTGTTGTGTGTGTGTGGCTGTGTTGTGTGTGTGTGGCTGTGTTGTGTGTGTGTGGCTGTGTTGTGTGTGTGTGGCTGTGTTGTGTGTGTGTGGCTGTGTTGTGTGTGTGTGGCTGTGTTGTGTGTGTGTGGCTGTGTTGTGTGTGTGTGGCTGTGTTGTGTGTGTGTGGCTGTGTTGTGCGTGGCTGTGTTATGTGTGGCTGTGTTGTGTGTGTGTGGCTGTGTTGTGTAACAAAGGGAGATCTTACGATCTGCACCACGGACACGTGGGAACAGCAGCCTTACGCCCTGCAGTCATCTTAAGAACAGCAATGGTTCCAGGAGCGAGCCTGAGGCAGCCCAAGCGTCACACGTGAGCAGCTTCACACCACCACCACTCTCACTCTTTGTTGTCTCTGGTAGGTGCTCGTCCACCTAGTACAGTGGTGGTTTGGTGGTAGTTGTGGTAGTGATGGTGGTAATGGGGGTGGTGGGAATTTAGATGGTAGTAGAGGCAACAATAGAGGTGATTTGGTTAATGGCAATCTTGGCGGTGAGGGCAGAACAGTGTTGAGTAACGGTGATGGATCACAACACCAACCCGGCCTCATAAACAAAGTCCATTCCATGCACCCGCCAACCCCAGCTGTTTATGAATGAAAAAAGGTTTACACACGACTCACAACTGCTGACGTTCGAACACTTCCGGAACAAGTGCTTAACTGACGACTTTTGTTCGAATCACAACGCTATAAATGCTTCACCCACGTACTACAAATAATCACCAACACAGCCTAAACACCTAACCTAACCTAGGCCTATATATGCACAATATGATAATATATTATAATACTCATTTATATTTCAGAAAAGTTCTGTTTTGAATGAACATAATGTTAACATTATGAATGCGTCTTTGGGGTCGACCGCTGGATGGAATGAACCTTCTCCGAGGACGGGTTGTACACCAAATAGGTGAGGGGGTGAGGGGTGGTGAGGTGCGGGTGAGAGGGGGTGAGGTGCGGGTGAGGGGGTGAGGTGCGGATGAGGGGGTGAGGTGTGCGTGAGGGGGTGAGGTGCGGGTGAGGGGATGAGGTGTGGGTGAGGGGATGAGGTGTGGGTGAGGGGTGAGGTGCGGGTGAGGTGCGGGTGAGGGGGTGAGGTGCGGGTGAGGGTGTGAGGTGCGGGTGAGGGGGTGAGGTGCGGGTGAGGCGGTGAGGTGTGGGTGAGGGGTGAGGTGCGGGTGAGGGGTGGTGAGGTGCGGGTGAGGGGGTGAGGTGCGGGTGAGGTGCGGGTGAGGGGGTGAGGTGCGGGTAAGGGTGTGAGGTGCGGGTGAGGGGGTGAGGTGCGGGTGAGGGTGTGAGGTGCGGGTGAGGGGGTGAGGTGCGGGTGAGGGGGTGAGGTGTGGGTGAGGGGGTGAGGTGCGGGTGAGGGGATGAGGTGTGGGTGAGGGGGTGAGGTGCGGGTGAGGGGTGAGGTGCGGGTGAGGGGTGGTGAGATGCGGGTGAGGGGGTGAGGTGCGGGTGAGGGGGTGAGGTGCGGGTGAGGGGGTGAGGTGCGGGTGAGGGGTGAGGTGCTGGTGAGGGGTGAGGGGGTGAGGTGCGGGTGAGGGGGTGAGGTGCGGGTGAGGGGGTGAGGTGCGGGTGAGGGTGTGAGGTGCGGGTTAAGGGTGAGGTGCGGGTGAGGGGGTGAGGTGCGGGTGAGGTGCGGGTGAGGGGGTGAGGTGCGGGTGAGGGGTGGTGAGGTGCGGGTGAGGGGTGGTGAGGTGCGGGTGAGGGGATGAGGTGTGGGTGAGGGGGTGAGGTGCGGATGAGGGGTGAGGTGCGGGTGAGGGGTGGTGAGGTGCGGGTGAGGAGGTGAGGTGCGGGTGAGGGGGTGAGGTGCGGGTGAGGGGGTGAGGTGCGGGTGAGGGTGTGAGGTGCGGGTGAGGGGGTGAGATGCGGGTGAGGGGTGGTGAGGTGCGGGTGAGGGGGTGAGGTGCGAGTGAGGGGGTGAGGTGCGGGTGAGGGTGTGAGGTGCGGGTGAGGGGTGGTGAGGTGCGGGTGAGGGGGTGAGGTGTGGGTGAGGGGGTGAGGTGCGGGTGAGGGTGTGAGGTGCGGGTGAGGGGTGAGGTGCGGGTGAGGGGTGGTGAGGTGCGGGTGAGGGGGTGAGGTGCGGGTGAGGGGGTGAGGTGCGGGTGAGGGGGTGAGGTGCGAGTGAGGGGGTGAGGTGCGGGTGAGGGGGTGAGGTGCGGGTGAGGGGGTGAGGTGCGGGTGAGGGGGTGAGGTGCGGGTGAGGGGGTGAGGTGCGGGTGAGGGGGTGAGGTGCGAGTGAGGGGGTGAGGTGCGGGTGAGGGGGTGAGGTGCGAGTGAGGGGGTGAGGTGCGGGTGAGGGGGTGAGGTGCGAGTGAGGGGGTGAGGTGCGGGTGAGGGGGTGAGGTGCGAGTGAGGGGGTGAGGTGCGGGTGAGGGGTGAGGTGCGAGTGAGGGGGTGAGGTGCGGGTGAGGGGGTGAGGTGCGAGTGAGGGGGTGAGGTGCGGGTGAGGGGGTGAGGTGCGAGTGAGGGGGTGAGGTGCGGGTGAGGGGGTGAGGTGCGGGTGAGGGGGTGAGGTGCGGGTGAGGGGGTGAGGTTTAAAACGTTTAAATCAAATTCGCTTTTGCTGGTAATGACATGGGAAGAGATCAAGCATTCACCACCACTGTCGTGACCACTTACGAAACCTGTACATCTTTCCTCTATCAGAGTGGCTTAGTTTACATTTATTAAACAGTTTAGGAGCTCGGAAGCGCTACGCTATTGTCTATAGCAATACTAAGTTAGGGTAAAGGCCTGTTGAAGAGTAAATACTGCCTGACACGCGGGAAAGATAGAGTATAGAAAAGTCTTCTTAGAGTCTCCTATAGCCCCGAGTGAATGGCATATAGAGTATAGGATATATGGATATAATATAGAGTATAAAGGGAAGTATACTCACTTGACTAGAGTTAGGTTATCTCTGGGTATCTCTCGCAGGTCCTTTATAGTGCAGGTCCCTCCGGCGAACTCGTAGTTGGGATTGTACTCCGTCACCATCCCTCCTGACGACGCCCGGAGCCGGTTGAGCTGCATCTCTGGGCCCCCGTTGAACATCTCCCGCCTCATGACTTCAAACTCGTTGCGCTGGTACCGGTTATCTGGGCACGAGGGCAAGACACACCATATTATACCCTGGGGCAGAGAGAATGGATCCCCATCCATACACAGTGACTCAGCCACCACACACACACACAGTGACTCAGCCACCACACACACACACACAGTGACTCAGCCACCACACACACACACACAGTGACTCAGCCACCACACACACACACACAGTGACTCAGCCACCACACACACACACACACACACACAGTGACTCAGCCACCACACACACACACACACACACACACAGTGACTCAGCCACCACACACACACACACACACAGTGACTCAGCCACCACACACACACACACACACACACACACACACACACACACACACACACACACACACACACACACACACACACACACACACAGTGACTCAGCCACCACACACACACACACACACAGTGACTCAGCCACCACACACACACACAGTGACTCAGCCACCACACACACACACAGTGACTCAGCCACCACACACACACACACACACACACACACACACACACACACACACACACACACACACACACACACACACAGTGACTCAGCCACCACACACACACCCGGCCTGGAACACGAAGGTCATGTCGTCATGATTGAGACCTTTGGCCATGACAAACTCATGTGTTTTATCAGCGTTGAGAAGCTAATGGAGGTGAGGAGGATGTAGGAGGAACGATATGGGGAGGAGATACGATAGGGGAGGAGGGAAGAGGGAGAGTAGAGAGGGAGAGAGAGAGAGAGAGAGGCAAAGGGAGGGATGGGAGAGGGAGGGAGAGAGAGAGAGAGAGAGAGAGAGAGAGAGAGAGAGAGAGAGAGAGAGAGAGAGAGAGAGAGAGAGAGAGAGAGAGAGAGAGAGAGAGAGAGAGAGAGGCAAGGGGAGTGATGGGAGAGGGAGAGAGAGAGAGAGAGGCAAGGGGAGTGATGGGAGAGGGAGAGAGAGAGAGAGAGGCAAGGGGAGTGATGGGAGAGGAAGAGAGAGAGAGAGAGGCAAGGGGAGTGATGGGAGAGGGAGAGAGAGAGAGAGAGGTTGTCCATCCCACCATTGTTCTGGGTAAGAGTTCCATTAGTGTGTCCTCACAGCCCAGCTTGAGACCATGAATGGTATCACAAGAACGAGATGGCTCTGTAACAACACACTTGGGCACACTACAGTTTGATGGAATCTGCATGGCGGGCCTGCCAGGCATACAAACACTTGGTCAGGGAGTACATAGTTAGTGTGTGCGTCCTGCCTTTCCTGTTGTGTGTGTGTGTGTGTGTGTGTGTGTGTGTGTGTGTGTGTGTGTGTGTGTGTGTGTGTGTGTGTGTGTGTGTGTGTGTGTGTGTGTGTGTGTCTGTGTGTGTGTGTGTGTGTGTGTGTGTGTGTGTCTGTGTGTGTGTGTGTGTGTGTGTGTGTGTGTGTGTAATTACCTAAGTGTAATTACTTAAGTGTAGTTACAGGATGAGAGCTACGCTCGTGATATCCCGTCTTCCCAGCACTCTTTGTCATATAACGCTTTGAAACTACTGACGGTCTTGGCCTCCACCACCTTCTCCCCTAACTTGTTCCAACCGTCTACCACTCTGTTTGCGAAAGTGAATTTTCTTATATTTCTTCGGCATCTGTGTTTAGCTAGTTTATATCTATGACCTCTTGTTCTTAAAGTTCCAGGTCTCAGGAAATCTTCCCTGTCGATTTTATCAATTCCTGTTACTATTTTGTATGTAGTGATCATATCACCTCTTTTTCTTCTGTCTTCTAGTTTTGGCATATTTAGTGCCTCTGATCTCTCCTCGTAGCTCTTGCCCTTCAGTTCTGGGAGCCACTTAGTAGCATGTCTTTGCACCTTTTCCAGTTTGTTGATGTGCTTCTTAAGATATGGGCACCACACAACCGCTGCATATTCTAGCTTTGGCCTAACAAAAGTCATGAACAATTTCTTTAGTATATCGCCATCCATGTATTTAAAAGCAATTCTGAAGTTAGAAAGCGTGGCATAGGCTCCTCGCACAATATTCTTTATGTGGTCCTCAGGTGATAGTTTTCTATCTAGAACCACCCCTAGATCTCTTTCTTTATCAGAAATCTTTAAAGATTTCTCAGATAATATATAGGTTGTGTGGGGTCTATGTTCTCCTATTCCACATTCCATAACATGGCATTTATTAACATTAAATTCCATTTGCCAAGTGGTGCTCCATATACTTATTTTGTCCAGATCATCTTGAAGGGCATGACAATTATCTAAGTTTCTTATCCTTCCTATTATCTTAGCATCATCAGCAAACATGTTTATATATAGTGTGTGTGTGTGTATGTGTGTGTGTGTGTGTGTGTGTGTGTGTGTGTGTGTGTGTGTGTGTGTGCGTGTGTGTGTGTGTGTGTGTGTGTGTGTGTGTGTGTGTGTGTGTGTGTGTGTGTGCGTGTGTGTGTGTGTGTGCGTGTGTGTGTGTGTGTGTGTGTGTGTGTGTGTGTGTGTGTGTGTGTGTGTGTGTGTGTGTGTGTGTGTGTGTGTCTGTGTGTGTGTGTGATCTTCCGTAATCCAATAATGTGAACACACACACAGTTTAAACCAACATAACCCTTGTTTGAAATGAAGCAAGAATCAAAATACGAATCAGTGTTCAGTAAGTGTTTATATAGGCCTCATGTCTGTGCCAGAGAGATACAACCTGACCTTCCCATCAGAACACGAGGATACTCACAGCAGCAGATAGATGTGGTGGAGATGATGACGATGAAGAGAATGCTCATCACGATCACGATGAGGTACATTGTCTGAGGGAAGCGGACGCCTGGACCAGCTGTGGAGGGAGAGAGAGAGAGCATGTTAAGCTGTGATTCATCTTTTGATGGTGTAAAGTGGGTCGTCCACCATCACTTCTCTCCACCACCACCATTCACCATAACTCCTCCACTACCACTACACTTCACCACCACCACCACTACACTCCACCACCACTATTCACCACAACATTTCTGCAGGTTTCCATCTGGAGCAATGTAACAGGTGGGGGGTCCCACAGGGCTCGGTCCTGGGACCCCTACTGTTACTAATTGTGGTGACCGAGGTGCCCGAGTGAGCTCCCACCTGTACACCTGTTGATTGACGGTTGAGAGGCGGGGCCAGAGAGCCACAGCTCAACCCCCGCAAGCACAACTAGGTGAGTACAGGGGAGTGTTACACCCACGCCAGGCGGACGAGGATAGTCACCCCCGAGGCGGCCTGCACCACGCGGCCTGCACCACGCGGCCTGCACCACGCGGCCTGCACCACGCGGCCTGCACCACGAGACCTGCACCACGCGGCCTGCACCACGCGGCCTGCACCACGAGACCTGCACCACGCGGCCTGCACCACGCGGCCTGCACCACGCGGCCTGCACCACGCGGCCTGCACCACGCGGCCTGCACCACGCGGCCTGCACCACGAGACCTGCACCACGCGGCCTGCACCACGCGGCCTGCACCACGCGGCCTGCACCACGAGACCTGCACCACGCGGCCTGCACCACGCGGCCTGTACCACGCGGCCTGCACCACGCGGCCTGCACCACGAGACCTGCACCACGCGGCCTGCACCACGCGGCCTGCACCACGCGGCCTGCACCACGCGGCCTGCACCACGCGGCCTGCACCACGCGGCCTGCACCACGCGGCCTGCACCACGAGACCTGCACCACGCGGCCTGCACCACGCGGCCTGCACCACGCGGCCTGCACCACGAGACCTGCACCACGCGGCCTGCACCACGCGGCCTGCACCACGCGGCCTGCACCACGAGACCTGCACCACGCGGTCTGCACCACGCGGCCTGCACCACGCGGCCTGCACCACGCGGCCTGCACCACGCGGCCTGCACCACGAGACCTGCACCACGCGGCCTGCACCACGCGGTCTGCACCACGAGACCTGCACCACGCGGCCTGCACCACGCGGCCTGCACCACGCGGCCTGCACCACGCGGCCTGCACCACGCGGCCTGCACCACGAGACCTGCACCACGCGGCCTGCACCACGCGGCCTGCACCACGCGGCCTGCACCACGAGACCTGCACCACGCGGCCTGCACCACGCGGCCTGCACCACGCGGCCTGCACCACGAGACCTGCACCACGCGGTCTGCACCACGCGGCCTGCACCACGCGGCCTGCACCACGCGGCCTGCACCACGCGGCCTGCACCACGAGACCTGCACCACGCGGCCTGCACCACGCGGTCTGCACCACGAGACCTGCACCACGCGGCCTGCACCACGCGGCCTGCACCACGCGGCCTGCACCACGAGACCTGCACCACGCGGCCTGCACCACGCGGCCTGCACCACGCGGCCTGCACCACGCGGCCTGCACCACGCGGTCTGCACCACGAGACCTGCACCACGCGGCCTGCACCACGCGGCCTGCACCACGCGGCCTGCACCACGAGACCTGCACCACGCGGCCTGCACCACGCGGCCTGCACCACGCGGTCTGCACCACGCGGCCTGCACCACGAGACCTGCACCACGCGGCCTGCACCACGTGGCCTGCACCACGCGGCCTGCACCACGTGGTCTGCACCACGCGGCCTGCACCACGCTACACCACCACGCGGCCTGCACCACGCTACACCACCACGCGGCCTGCACCACCACTCTCACCAATCCCAGACCCTCCAAGTGGTTGGGCACCATCCCTTCCCCCCCCCCCGGTCCCAAATCACTATCCTGACCCCTTCCAAGTGCTCTGTAGCCCTAATGGCTTGGCAATTTCCCCTGATAATTCCCATCCCTGCAAGAGTAGGCAAAGATATGGTTGCCAGAGTTGGGTGCCATCAAGTGTAATAGAGACAGGAGAGTGAGAGAGATATCTGTGTTGTTGATATCAGTAGATATCAACAACACAGAGAGAAGGTAACTGCAAGAAAGGGAAAGAAATGCTAGACTTAGAAATAGATGTAATTTCTGTACTATAACACAGAAGGTGTACATCAACATGGTAACATCAGCAGCATACGCGACGCTGACAAATATTAGAATGTCATTTAAAACCTAAATAATGGCTCTTTCAAGGCAATGGTAGAGTGTTACTGGAGTATGAGGCACCGGCCTGGAATACGAGGGCTGAGCTATGAGGATATGTTAGGGGAACTGAACCTCACAAATCTAGAGAAGGGAAGATACAGAGAGGATATGACCACGACACCACTACCACCACCACAACTACCACCACCTCCACCCTCACAACACCACAACTACCACCACCTCCACCCTCACAACACCACCACTACCACCACCTCCACCCTCACAACACCACAACTACCAGCACCTCCACCCTCACAACACCACAACTACCACCACCTCCACCCTCACAACACCACTACCACCACCACCTCCACCCTCACAACACCACTACCACCACCACCACACCCCCCACCACCACAACTCCTTCCTACCGACTTAAAATTCTTATATTATGAAATTTCTTACCCCCCCCCCTGTCTTACCCCCCGTCTTACCCCCTGTCTTACCCCCCGTCTTACCCGCCGTCTTACCCCCCGTCTTACCCCCCGTCTTACCCGCCGTCTTACCCCCCGTCTTACCCCCCGTCTTACCCCCTGTCTTACCCCCCGTCTTACCCCCTGTCTTACCCCCCGTCTTACCCGCCGTCTTACCCCCCGTCTTACCCGCCGTCTTACCCCCCGTCTTACCCGCCGTCTTACCCCCCGTCTTACCCCCCGTCTTACCCCCTGTCTTACCCCCCGTCTTACCCCCTGTCTTACCCCCCGTCTTACCCGCCGTCTTACCCCCCGTCTTACCCGCCGTCTTACCCGCCGTCTTACCCGCCGTCTTACCCCCCGTCTTACCCGCCGTCTTACCCGCCGTCTTACCCCCCGTCTTACCCGCCGTCTTACCCGCCGTCTTACCCCCCGTCTTACCCGCCGTCTTACCCCCCCGTCTTACCCGCCGTCTTACCCGCCGTCTTACCCCCCCGTCTTACCCGCCGTCTTACCCCCCGTCTTACCCCCCGTCTTACCCGCCGTCTTACCCCCCGTCTTACCCGCCGTCTTACCCGCCGTCTTACCCCCCGTCTTACCCGCCGTCTTACCCGCCGTCTTACCCGCCGTCTTACCCCCCGTCTTACCCGCCGTCTTACCCGCCGTCTTACCCCCCGTCTTACCCGCCGTCTTACCCCCCGTCTTACCCCCCTGTCTTACCCGCCATCTTACCCGCCGTCTTACCTCACGTCTTACCCGCCGTCTTACCCGCCGTCTTACCCGCCGTCTTACCTCACGAGTTACCCGCCGTCTTACCCGCCGTCTTACCCGCCGTCTTACCTCACGTCTTACCCGCCGTCTTACCCGCCGTCTTACCCCCCGTCTTACCCGCCGTCTTACCCGCCGTCTTACCCGCCGCCTTACCCGCCGTCTTACCCCCCCGTCTTACCCGCCGTCTTACCCCCCGTCTTACCCACCGTCTTACCCCCCGTCTTACCCGCCGTCTTACCCGCCCGTCTTACCCCCCTGTCTTACCCCCCCGTCTTACCCCCCCGTCTTACCCGCCATCTTACCTCACGTCTTACCCCCCGTCTTACAAGCCGTCTTACCCCCCCGTCTTACCCGCCATCTTACCCGCCGCCTTACCCGCCGTCTTACCCCCCCGTCTTACCCGCCGTCTTACCCGCCGTCTTACCCCCCGTCTTACCCGCCGTCTTACCCCCCCCGTCTTACCCCCCCCGTCTTACCCGCCGTCTTACCCGCCGTCTTACCCACCGTCTTACCCGCCGTCTTACCCGCCGTCTTACCCGCCGTCTTACCCGCCGACTTACCCGCCGTCTTACCCCCGTCTTACCCGCCGTCTTACCCACCGTCTTACCCGCCGTCTTACCCACCGTCTTACCCCCCGTCTTACCCCCCGTCTTACCCGCCGTCTTACCCGCCGTCTTACCCCCCGTCTTATCCGCCGTCTTACCCCCCCGTCTTACCCGCCGTCTTACCCGCCGTCTTACCCGCCGTCTTACCCGCCGTCTTACCCGCCGACTTACCCGCCGTCTTACCCCCGTCTTACCCGCCGTCTTACCCGCCATCTTACCCCCCGTCTTACCCCCCCGTCTTACCCCCCCGTCTTACCCCCCCGTCTTACCCCCCCGTCTTACCCGCCGTCTTACCCGCCGTCTTACCCCCCGTCTTACCCCCCCGTCTTACCCGCCGTCTTACCCGCCGTCTTACCCGCCGTCTTACCCGCCGTCTTACCCCCCGTCTTACCCCCCGTCTTACAAGCCGTCTTACCCCCCCGTCTTACCCGCCATCTTACCCGCCGTCTTACCCGCCGTCTTACCCCCCGTCTTACCCGCCGTCTTACCCGCCGTCTTACCCGCCGTCTTACCCCCCCGTCTTACCCGCCGTCTTACCCGCCGTCTTACCCCCCGTCTTATCCCCCGTCTTACAAGCCGTCTTACCCCCCCGTCTTACCCGCCGTCTTACCCCCCGTCTTACCCCCCGTCTTACAAGCCGTCTTACCCCCCCGTCTTACCCGCCGTCTTACCCCCCGTCTTACCCCCCGTCTTACAAGCCGTCTTACCCCCCCGTCTTACCCGCCGTCTTACCCCCCGTCTTACCCCCCGTCTTACCCGCCATCTTACCCGCCGTCTTACCCGCCGTCTTACCCCCCCCGTCTTACCCGCCATCTTACCTGCAGTCTTACCCCCCCCGTCTTACCCGCCGTCTTACCCGCCGTCTTACAAGCCGTCTTACCCCCCGTCTTACCCGCCGTCTTACCCGCCGTCTTACCCGCCGTCTTACCCCCCCGTCTTACCCGCCATCTTACCTGCCGTCTTACCCCCCCCGTCTTACCCGCCGTCTTACCCGCCGTCTTACCCCCCCGTCTTACCCGCCGTCTTACCCCCCCGTCTTACCCGCCGTCTTACCCGCCGTCTTACCCCCCCGTCTTACCCGCCGTCTTACCCCCCCGTCTTACCCGCCGTCTTACCCGCCCGTCTTACCCGCCCGTCTTACCCCCAGTCTTATCCGGCCTTCTTACCCGCCGTCTTACCCCCCCGTCTTACCCCCCGTCTTACCCCCCCCGTCTTACCCCCCCGTCTTACCCGCCGTCTTACCCCCCCGTCTTACCCCCAGTCTTACCCGCCGTCTTACCCCCCCGTCTTACCCGCCGTCTTACCCCCCCCCGTCTTACCCGCCGTCATACCCCCCCGTCTTACCCGCCGTCTTACCCCCCCGTCTTACCCGCCGTCTTACTCCCCCGTCTTACCCGCCGTCTTACCCCCCGTCTTACCCGCCGTCTTACCCGCCCGTCTTACCCCCCGTCTTACCCCCCCGTCTTACCCGCCCGTCTTACCCGCCCGTCTTACCCCCGCGTCTTACCCCCCGTCTTACCCGCCGTCTTACCCGCCGTCTTACCCGCCGTCTTACCCGCCATCTTACCCCCCCGTCTTACCCCCCCGTCTTACCCCCCCGTCTTACCCCCCCCGTCTTACCCCCCCCGTATTACCCGCCGTCTTACCCGCCGTCTTACCCGCCATCTTACCCCCCGTCTTACCCCCCCGTCTTACCCCCCGTCTTACCCCCCCGTCTGACCCATCGTCTTACCCCCCCGTCTTACCCCCCCGTCTTACCCCCCCGTCTTACCCGCCATCTTACCCCCCGTCTTACCCCCCCGTCTTACCCCCCCGTCTTACCCCGCCGTCTTACCCCCCCGTCTTACCCCCCCGTCTTACCCCGCCGTCTTACCCGCCGTCTTACCCCCCCGTCTTACCCGCCGTCTTACCCCCCCATCTTACCCGCCGTCTTACCCCCCCGTCTTACCCGCCGTCTTACCCCCCGTCTAACCCCCCCGTCTTACCCCCCCGTCTTACCCGCCGTCTTACCCGCCGTCTTACCCCCCCGTCTTACCCGCCGTCTTACCCCCCCCGTCTTACCCGCCGTCTTACCCGCCATCTTACCCCCCCGTCTTACCCGCAGTCTTACCCCTCCCGTCTTACCCGCCGTCTTACCCGCCCGTCTTACCCCCCCGTCTTACCCGCCGTCTTACCCGCCGTCTTACCCCCCCGTCTTACCCGCCGTCTTACCCCCCCGTCTTACCCGCCGTCTTACCCCCCCATCTTACCCGCCGTCTTACCCCCCCGTCTTACCCGCCGTCTTACCCCCCGTCTAACCCCCCCGTCTTACCCCCCCGTCTTACCCGCCGTCTTACCCGCCGTCTTACCCCCCCGTCTTACCCGCCGTCTTACCCCCCCGTCTTACCCGCCGTCTTACCCGCCATCTTACCCCCCCGTCTTACCCGCAGTCTTACCCCTCCCGTCTTACCCGCCGTCTTACCCGCTGTCTTACCCCCCCGTCTTACCCGCCGTCTTACCCCCCGTCTTACCCCCCGTCTTACCCGCCGTCTTACCCCCCCGTCTTACCCGCCGTCTTACCCGCCGTCTTACCCCCCGTCTTACCCCCGTCTTACCCGCCGTCTTACCCCCCCGTCTTACCCCCACCCCGTCTTACCCGCCGTCTTACCCCCCGTCTTACCCGCCGTCTTACCCCCACCCCGTCTTACCCGCCGTCTTACCCCCCGTCTTACCCGCCGTCTTACCCCCCCGTCTTACCCGCCGTCTTACCCCCCCCGTCTTACCCGCCGTCTTACCCGCCGTCTTACCCCCGTCTTACCCGCCGTCTTAACCCCCCCCCGTCTTACCCGCCGTCTTACCCCCCGTCTTACCCCCCGTCTTACCCCCCCCGTCTTACCCCCCGTCTTACCCGCCGTCTTACCCGCCGTCTTACCCCCGTCTTACCCGCCGTCTTATCCCCCGTCTTACCCGCCGTCTTACCCCCCCGTCTTACCCGCAGTCTTACCCCCCGTCTTACCCCCCCCCGTCTTACCCGCCGTCTTACCCCCCCCCGTCTTACCCTCCGTCTTACCCCCCGTCTTACCCGCCCGTCTTACCCGCCGTCTTACCCCCCCGTCTTACCCCCCCGTCTTACCCCCCGTCTTACCCCCGTCTTACCCCCCGTCTTACCCCCCGTCTTACCCCCCGTTTTAACCCCCACGTCTTACCCCCCCGTCTTACCCCCGTCTTACCCGCCGTCTTACCCGCCGTCTTACCCGCCGTCTTACCCGCCGTCTTACCCGCCGTCTTACCCGCCGTCTTACCCCCCCGTCTTACCCCCCGTCTTACCCCCCCCCCCCGTCTTACCCCCCCGTCTTACCCCCCCGTCTTACCCGCCGTCTTACCCGCCGTCTTACCCGCCGTCTTACCCGCCGTCTTACCCCCCCGTCTTACCCCCCCGTCTTACCCCCCCGTCTTACCCCCCCCGTCTTACCCCCCCGTCTTACCCCCCCGTCTTACCCGCCGTCTTACCCGCCGTCTTACCCCCCCGTCTTACCCCCCCGTCTTACCCCCCGTCTTACCCGCCGTCTTACCCGCCGTCTTACCCGCCGTCTTACCCGCCGTCTTACCCGCCGTCTTACCTCCCCGTCTTACCCGCCGTCTTACCCGCCGTCTTACCCCGCCATCTTACCCGCCGTCTTACCCGCCGTCTTACCCGCCGTCTTACCCCCCGTTTTACCCCCGTCTTACCCCCGTCTTACCCGCCGTCTTACCCGCCGTCTTACCCGCCGTCTTACCCCCCGTCTTACCCCCCCGTCTTACCCCCGTCTTACCCCCCGTCTTACCCGCCGTCTTACCCGCCGTCTTACCCCCCGTCTTACCCGCCGTCTTACCCGCCGTCTTACCCGCCGTCTTACCCGCCGTCTTACCCCCCCGTCTTACCCCCCCGTCTTACCCCCCGTCTTACCCCCCGTCTTACCCGCCGTCTTACCCGCCGTCTTACCCGCCGTCTTACCCGCCGTCTTACCCCCCGTCTTACCCGCCGTCTTACCCGCCGTCTTACCCGCCGTCTTACCCCCCCGTCTTACCCGCCGTCTTACCCGCCGGCTTACCCCGCCATCTTACCCGCCGTCTTACCCGCCGTCTTACCCCCCGTCTTACCCCCCGTCTTACCCGCCGTCTTACCCGCCGTCTTACCCGCCGTCTTACCCGCCGTCTTACCCCCCCGTCTTACCCCCCCGTCTTACCCCCCGTCTTACCCCCCGTCTTACCCGCCGTCTTACCCGCCGTCTTACCCCCCGTCTTACCCGCCGTCTTACCCGCCGTCTTACCCCCCCCGTCTTACCCGCCGTCTTACCCGCCGTCTTACCCCCCGTTTTACCCCCCGTCTTACCCCCCCGTCTTACCCCCCGTCTTACCCGCCGTCTTACCCGCCGTCTTACCCCCCGTTTTACCCGCCGTCTTACCCCCCCGTCTTACCCGCCGTCTTACCCGCCGTCTTACCCGCCGTCTTACCCCCCGTCTTACCCCCCGTTTTACCCGCCGTCTTTCCCCCCGTCTTACCCCCCCGTCTTACCCGCCGTCTTACCCCCCGTTTTACCCGCCGTCTTACCCCCCCCCGTCTTACCCCCGTCTTACCCCCGTCTTACCCGCCGTCTTACCCGCCGTCTTACCCCTCGTCTTACCCGCCGTCTTACCCGCCGTCTTACCCGCCTTCTTACTCCCCGTCTTACCCCCCGTCTTACCCGCCGTCTTACCCGCCGTCTTACCCGCCGTCTTACCCCCCGTCTTACCCGCCGTCTTACCCGCCGTCTTACCCCGCCATCTTACCCACCGTCTTACCCGCTGTCTTACCCGCCGTCTTACCCGCCGTCTTACCCCCCCCGTCTTACCCGCCGTCTTACCCCCCGTCTTACCCGCCGTCTTACCCGCCGTCTTACCCGCCGTCTTACCCCCCGTCTTACCCGCCGTCTTACCCCACGTTTTACCCTCCGTCTTACCCGCCGTCTTACCCGCCGTCTTACCCGCCGTCTTACCCCCCGTCTTACCCCCCGTCTTACCCGCCGTCTTACCCGCCGTCTTACCCCCGTCTTACCCGCCGTCTTACCCGCCGTCTTACCCGCCGTCTTACCCGCCGTCTTACCCCCCGTCTTACCCCCCGTCTTACCCGCCGTCTTACCCCCCCGTCTTACCCGCCGTCTTACCCGCCGTCTTACCCCCCCGTCTTACCCCCCTTCTTACCCGCCGTCTTACCCCCCGTCTTACCCGCCGTCTTACCCGCCGTCTTACCCCGCCATCTTACCCGCCGTCTTACCCGCCGTCTTACCCGCCGTCTTACCCGCCGTCTTACCCCCCGTCTTACCCGCCGTCTTACCCGCCGTCTTACCCCGCCATCTTACCCGCCGTCTTACCCGCCGTCTTACCCGCCGTCTTACCCGCCGTCTTACCCGCCGTCTTACCCGCCGTCTTACCCGCCGTCTTACCCCCCGTCTTACCCGCCGTCTTACCCCCCCGTCTTACCCGCCGTCTTACCCCCCGTCTTACCCCCCGTCTTACCCGCCGTCTTACCCGCCGTCTTACCCGCCGTCTTACCCGCCATCTTACCCCCCCCGTCTTACCCGCCGTCTTACCCGCCGTCATACCCGCCGTCTTACCCCCCGTCTTACCCGCCGTCTTACCCCCCGTCTTACCCGCCGTCTTACCCGCCGTCTTACCCGCCGTCTTACCCGCCGTCTTACCCGCCGTCTTACCCCCCGTCTTACCCCCCCGTCTTACCCGCCGTCTTACCCCCCGTCTTACCCCCCGTCTTACCCGCCGTCTTACCCGCCGTCTTACCCGCCGTCTTACCCGCCGTCTTACCCCCCCGTCTTACCCGCCGTCTTACCCGCCGTCTTACCCCCCGTCTTACCCGCCGTCTTACCCCCCGTCTTACCCGCCGTCTTACCCGCCGTCTTACCCGCCGTCTTACCCGCCGTCTTACCCGCCGTCTTACCCGCCGTCTTACCCCCCGTCTTACCCGCCGTCTTACCCCCCCGTCTTACCCGCCGTCTTACCCGCCGTCTTACCCGCCGTTATACCCCCGTCTTACCCCCCGTCTTACCCGCCGTCTTACCCCCCGTCTTACCCCCCGTCTTACCCCCCGTCTTACCCGCCGTCTTACCCCCCCGTCTTACCCCCCCGTCTTACCCCCCGTCTTACCCGCCGTCTTACCCCCCGTCTTACCCCCCCATCTTACCCCCCCGTCTTACCCCCCGTCTTACCCGCCGTCTTACCCGCCGTCTTACCCCCCGTCTTACCCGCCGTCTTACCCGCCGTCTTACCCACCGTCTTACCCGCCGTCTTACCCGCCGTCTTACCCGCCGTCTCACCCGCCGTCTTACCCCCCCGTCTTACCCGCCGTCTTACCCGCCGTCTTACCCGCCGTCTTACCCCCCGTCTTACCCGCCGTCTTACCCGCCGTCTTACCCCCCGTCTTACCCGCCATCTTACCCCCCGTCTTACCCCCCGTCTTACCCCCCGTCTTACCCCCCCGTTTTACCCACCGTCTTACCCCCCCGTTTTACCTCCCGTCTTACCCCCCCCCCGCCGTCTTAACTAACCTCGCAAACAGGAATTCCTAAATTTCTTCCGATTATGTAGGGTCATGTGGTCCGAGTTGTCGCCTTAACTACTGGGGGGAGGGGGGGCAAGGGGTCACTGACGCCTTAACTACTGGGTCATTACGATCATAACTATGGGGCCATTGACGCCAATCTGGCGCCATATTCCACCA
>NC_091189.1:25035462-25082958 GCF_040958095.1 Procambarus clarkii
GACCTGGTGACGTCAGGGCGGACCTGGCGACGTCAGGACGGACCTGGTGACGTCTGGACGGACCTGGTGACGTCAGGACGGACCTGGTGACGTCAGGGCGGACCTGGCGACGTCTGGACGGACCTGGTGACGTCTGGACGGACCTGGTGACGTCAGGACGGACCTGGTGACGTCAGGACGGACCTGGCGACATCATGACGGACCTAATCACGTCAGAACGGACCTGGCGACGTCTGGACGGACTTGGTGACGTCAGGATGGACCTGGTGACGTCAGGACGGACCTGGTGACGTCAGGACGGACCTGGTGACGTCAGGACGGACCTGGTGACGTCAGGACGGACCTGGTGACGTCAGGACGGACCTGGTGACGTCAGGACGGACCTGGTGACGTCAGGACGGACCTGGCGACGTCTGGACGGACCTGGTGACGTCAGGACGGACCTGGCGACATCATGACGGACCTAATCACGTCAGAACGGACCTGGCGACGTCTGGACGGACTTGGTGACGTCAGGATGGACCTGGTGACGTCAGGACGGACCTGGTGACGTCAGGACGGACCTGGTGACGTCAGGATGGACCTAGTGACGTCAGGACGGACCTGGCGACGTCAGGACGGACCTGGTGACGTCAGGACGGACCTGGTGACGTCAGGACGGACCTGGCGACGTCTGGACGGACCTGGTGACGTCAGGACGGACCTGGCGACATCATGACGGACCTAATCACGTCAGAACGGACCTGGCGACGTCTGGACGGACTTGGTGACGTCAGGATGGACCTGGTGACGTCAGGACGGACCTGGTGACGTCAGGACGGACCTGGTGACGTCAGGATGGACCTAGTGACGTCAGGACGGACCTGGCGACGTCAGGACGGACCTGGTGACGTCAGGACGGACCTGGTGACGTCAGGACGGACCTGGTGACGTCAGGATGGACCTAGTGACGTCAGGACGGACCTGGCGACGTCAGGATGGACCTGGTGACGTCAGGACGGACCTGGTGACGTCAGGACGGACCTGGTGACGTCAGGATGGACCTGGTGACGTCAGGACGGACCTGGTGACGTCAGGACGGACCTGGTGACGTCAGGATGGACCTAGTGACGTCAGGACGGACCTGGCGACGTCAGGACGGACCTGGCGACGTCAGGACGGACCTAATGACGTCAGAACGGACCTGGCAACGTCAGAACGGACCTGGCAACGTCAGGGCGGACCTGGCGACGTCAGGACGGACCTAATGACGCCAGAACGGACCTGGCGACGTCAGGGCGGACCTAATGACATCAGAACGGACCTGGCGATGTCAGAACGAACTTGGCGATGTCAGGACGGACATCACAAGACACTCTCAACTCTCCTAAGAGACGTCGGAGGGCTTAAGATGCACCACCCAGCAGGTGGTGTACCAACATGCAGTGTACCAACAGGTGGTGTACCAACAGGTGGTGTACCAACAGGTGGTGTACCAACAAGCAGTGTACCAACAGGTGGTGTACCAACAGGTGGTGTACCAACAAGCAGTGTACCAACAGGTGGTGTACCAACAGGTGGTGTACCAACAGGTGGTGTACCAACAGGTGGTGTACCAACAGGTGGTGTACCAACATGCAGTGTACCAACAGGTGGTGTACCAACAGGTGGTGTACCAACAGGTGGTGTACCAACATGCAGTGTACCAACAGGTGGTGTACCAACAGGTTGTGTACCAACAGGTGGTGTACCAACAGGTGGTGTACCAACAGGTGGTGTACCAACAGGTGGTGTACCAACAAGCAGTGTACCAACAGGTGGTGTACCAACAGGTGGTGTACCAACAAGCAGTGTACCAACAGGTGGTGTACCAACAGGTGGTGTACCAACAGGTGGTGTACCAACAGGTGGTGTACCAACAAGCAGTGTACCAACAGGTGGTGTACCAACAGGTGGTGTACCAACAGGTTGTGTACCAACAGGTGGTGTACCAACAGGTGGTGTACCAACAGGTGGTGTACCAACAGGTGGTGTACCAACAAGCAGTGTACCAACAGGTGGTGTACCAACAGGTGGTGTACCAACATGCAGTGTACCAACAGGTGGTGTACCAACAGGTTGTGTACCAACAGGTGGTGTACCAACAGATGGTGTACCAACAGGTGGTGTACCAACATACAGTGTACCAACATACAGTGTACCAACATACAGTGTACCAACAGGTGGTGTACCAACAGGTGGTGTACCAACAGGTGGTGTACCAACAGGTGGTGTACCAACAGGTGGTGTACCAACAGGTGGTGTACCAACAAGCAGTGTACCAACAGGTGGTGTACCAACAGGTGGTGTACCAACAAGCAGTGTACCAACAGGTGGTGTACCAACAGGTGGTGTACCAACAGGTGGTGTACCAACAGGTGGTGTACCAACAGGTGGTGTACCAACAGGTGGTGTACCAACAGGTGGTGTACCAACAAGCAGTGTACCAACAGGTGGTGTACCAACAGGTGGTGTACCAACAAGCAGTGTACCAACATACAGTGTACCAACAGGTGGTGTACCAACAGGTGGTGTACCAACAGGTGGTGTACCAACATGCAGTGTACCAACAGGTGGTGTACCAACAGGTGGTGTACCAACATGCAGTGTACCAACCGGTGGTGTACCAACATGCAGTGTACCAACAGGTGGTGTACCAACAGGTGGTGTACCAACAGGTGGTGTACCAACAGGTGGTGTACCAACAAGCAGTGTACCAACAGGTGGTGTACCAACATACAGTGTACCAACAGGTGGTGTACCAACAGGTGGTGTACCAACAAGCAGTGTACCAACAGGTGGTGTACCAACAAGCAGTGTACCAACAGGTGGTGTACCAACAGGTGGTGTACCAACAGGTGGTGTACCAGCAGGTGGTGTACCAACAAGCAGTGTACCAACAGGTGGTGTACCAACAGGTGGTGTACCAACATGCAGTGTACCAACAGGTGGTGTACCAACAGGTGGTGTACCAACAGGTGGTGTACCAACAGGTGGTGTACCAACAAGCAGTGTACCAACAGGTGGTGTACCAACAGGTGGTGTACCAACAGGTGGTGTACCAACAGGTGGTGTACCAACAGGTGGTGTACCAACAGGTGGTGTACCAACAAGCAGTGTACCAACAGGTGGTGTACCAACAGGTGGTGTACCAACAGGTGGTGTACCAACAGGTGGTGTACCAACAGGTGGTGTACCAACAGGTGGTGTACCAACAGGTGGTGTACCAACAAGCAGTGTACCAACAGGTGGTGTACCAACATACAGTGTACCAACATACAGTGTACCAACAGGTGGTGTACCAACAGGTGGTGTACCAACAAGCAGTGTACCAACAGGTGGTGTACCAACAGGTGGTGTACCAACATACAGTGTACCAACAGGTGGTGTACCAACAGGTGGTGTACCAACAGGTGGTGTACCAACAGGTGGTGTACCAACAGGTGGTGTACCAACAGGTGGTGTACCAACAGGTGGTGTACCAACAGGTGGTGTACCAACAGGTGGTGTACCAACAGGTGGTGTACCAACATACAGTGTACCAACATGCAGTGTACCAACAGGTGGTGTACCAACAGGTGGTGTACCAACAGGTGGTGTACCAACAGGTGGTGTACCAACAAGCAGTGTACCAACAGGTGGTGTACCAACATACAGTGTACCAACATACAGTGTACCAACAGGTGGTGTACCAACATACAGTGTACCAACATACAGTGTACCAACAGGTGGTGTACCAACAGGTGGTGTACCAACAAGCAGTGTACCAACAGGTGGTGTACCAACAGGTGGTGTACCAACATGCAGTGTACCAACAGGTGGTGTACCAACAGGTGGTGTACCAACAGGTGGTGTACCAATCAGACCGAAGCAATGGACGTAAATGTAAAATAAAGTCAATGGCCAGCCTGACGAGGCCATGAATAAACCCGGCCAGTATCTGGACTCATAGATTTGTGAAATGCTGTTATTTTTATCACTGAAAATTCGCCAGGGTAACCCAATACGTATTTAAGCCTGGCCTTAGGCTAGGCTCGTCCAAGCAGCGGCCGACCCCACCATCGCGGCCTGTATTGTTAATGAGGACTGTCATATGTGATGCTTGTCACATGGTGAGAACGAAATAATGAGGAATTAAAGAAAGTCAAGAGATTTGCATACATACTCCCGGCAACACCAGTCAAACCGGAGGGGATCAAGCTCTGTGGCTCAACAGGACTAAACAGGTGATCAGTAGGGAAAGGAATGCTTTTAGTCTGTCTCGTATCCTTTGGACAGAGGAAAGGTCCATCACAGAACCATGGTTCGCTCCTGCGACAATTTTACTCATGAATTACCGCGGAAAAATGCGGCATCACTCATCAACATACCTCAAACATGCAACACTACTTGTAGAAATAATTGAACCTAAAAATATGTGCATTACTCATAAATATATGTGAAACATTGAGTATTACTCACGCATATACGAACCTGCATAAAATGACTCATGACTATCCATGAACAAATGCAACATTACTCATAAATATATACACAAAAATGTACCGTTACTCCGGCATATATGAACCGACATAAAATGTACTCATGAACGTGCATGAACCTTCCTGAGCGTGAGTGAGGAGGGCGGGACAGGTGGAGGGGTGAGGCGGTACTCACGCACGCACGAGGACTCGTTGTCGTCCAGTTCCCAATCGTCGTCACACATGCACTGACGGTGTTCCAGGTGTTCGTCCAGGTACAGGCAGATGTGGTCACAGGTGCACCCTCCCTGGCGGCACAGAGGGAAGAGAGTGCTGTAATCAAACACCCGTCAGGTAGACCAACACCTGTTGTGGTGTTACCAACATGTGTGTGCTAAATATACTGTTTTTTTAACACCCTAATCCCTACCCTATTCAGCAAATAGGGTCGGTCAATACCTCCTACTTGGGCATACTTTTCCCCTTCTTCTCCGTCTCGAGTACACTCTCCACTCGTACGTAAACTGGTGTAAACACGTGCATACAAATACCCGGGTGCTCTACCCAATATGCGCACGCACACACACACACTCCATCAAGCACGCACACACTCCATCAAGCACGCACACACACACACACACACACTCCATCAAGCACGCACACACACACACACACTCCATCAAACACGCACACACACACTCCATCAAGCACACACACACACTCCATCAAGCACGCACACACACACACACACTCCATCAAGCACGCACACACACACACACACACACTCCATCAAGCACACACACACACTCCATCAAGCACGCACACACACACACACACACACTCCATCAAGCACGCACACACACACACACACACACACTCCATCAAGCACGCACACACACACACACACACACACTCCATCAAGCACGCACACACGCACACACACTCTCCATCAAGAACGCACACACACACACACACACACTCCATCAAACACGCACACTCAAGAGAATTTTAGATTACATTTACAATCAGTATTAACAAGTGCTTTACACTAATTATAATTGTGGCAGGAGTGAACTGATGAATCACCACGTAAGAAACATATAGCTTACACTTAGACCATTGCGACGGAAACTGCCGAAACATATATAGTACAATTAGAATGGCAATACATTTTGAAGTATAACACACTGATTATACAATGAAGTTATGTCTATTGTCACAGCTTCATCATTCTACACGTACAGGTTCAGGGACCAGCAGAGACCACAACCACACCACATGTAAGAAACTTGATTTCAACGGTATCTAAAAGTCTTGAGGGTTGCAAGGTGATTGCAATGAGTGCGAGCAAGGACTCCAAACATACGACTTGAATATTTCCTACATTTAAAATTAACCTGATTAACATCAGTATTGCAGACGAAGAGTCACAATAACGTGGCTGAAGTATGTTGACCAGACCACACACTAGAAGGTGAAGGGACGACGACGTTTCGGTCCGTCCTGGACCATTCTCAAGTCAATTCATATTGTGCAATAATCAGTATTGCACAAGTCCCATAGTTCACATCATACTTCCATCTTCTCCAGCGTTCCAAACGTCACTAAACTGATGTACTAAATTGCCCGAACCTAACCATGCACAGGTCCCATGAATAGAAAAGGAGGCATCACGTCAATTTTTCCGAGCCACTATGATTTTTAGCACAGTTATTAGCCTGTGGAGACTCATACGTCAATATACGATGTACTATTACAGCTTAATATACTGCCTATGTGAGAGTCAACACGGCCGGCACTTAACGCTCTCAATAATGGGTTAATATAGACACAAAATAATAGGACAAAAAATAGCACCATTATTTCACTTGCTATTTTGTATAATACCTGATGAGAGATGTGTGTATATCTAGCAAGTGTGGGACATTCATTTGTTGCCAGCAATACTCTTCAGAAGTTTGTTGTATTCTTGTCTGTCTTGTTAAGAGTCTGGGAGAGATGAGAACGGCTCACAGAGATGAGGTAGTGAACTGTTGCCACCACCACACGTCACCACCACCACCATCGTCATCACCACCACCACCATCGTCATCACCACCACCACCACCACACACCACCACACGCCACCACCACCACCACCACCACACGCCACCACCATCAAACACCATACCCTCGTACAGTTACAGGTTTTGTACGCGTTGACCTGTCGCTCACATGTTCATGACCACCTCGCTTGGAGGCGGGCACCCCGCACCCCCCATCCCCAACACGGAGGAAGTGGGTAACCAGCCACATCCCCTCCCTCCCCCTCCCCCCTCCCCCTCTCCACACACAACCATCCGTGAGGGGAATACAAGAGGTTTTTAGGGAATATTGTGAGGTAATATTATGTAAACGTGTCTTCATATATGCAAAGGTTAAAATTCTGCAGAATGGTCATGATGCAATGGTGGTGGTGATGACGGTGGTGGTGGTGATGACGGTGGTGGTGGTGATGACGGTGGTGGTGGTGATGACGGTGGTGGTGGTGATGACGGTGGTGGTGGTGATGACGGTGGTGGTGGTGATGACGGTGGTGGTGGTGATGACGGTGGTGGTGGTGATGACGGTGGTGGTGGTGATGACGGTGGTGGTGGTGGTGACGGTGGTGGTGGTGATGACGGTGGTGGTGGTGATGACGGTGGTGGTGGTGATGACGGTGGTGGTGGTGATGACGGTGGTGGTGGTGATGACGGTGGTGGTGGTGATGACGGTGGTGGTGGTGGTGATGACGGTGGTGGTGGTGATGACGGTGGTGGTGATGACGGTGGTGGTGGTGATGACGGTGGTGGTGGTGATGACGGTGGTGGTGGTGATGACGGTGGTGGTGGTGATGACGGTGGTGGTGGTGATGACGGTGGTGGTGGTGATGACGGTGGTGGTGGTGATGACGGTGGTGGTGGTGGTGACGGTGGTGGTGGTGATGACGGTGGTGGTGGTGATGACGGTGGTGGTGGTGATGACGGTGGTGGTGGTGATGACGGTGGTGGTGGTGATGACGGTGGTGGTGGTGATGACGGTGGTGGTGGTGGTGATGACGGTGGTGGTGGTGATGACGGTGGTGGTGATGACGGTGGTGGTGGTGGTGATGACGGTGGTGGTGGTGATGACGGTGGTGGTGGTGATGACGGTGGTGGTGGTGATGACGGTGGTGGTGGTGATGACGGTGGTGGTGGTGATGACGGTGGTGGTGGTGATGACGGTGGTGGTGGTGATGACGGTGGTGGTGGTGATGACGGTGGTGGTGGTGATGACGGTGGTGGTGGTGATGGTGGTGGTGGTGGTGATGGTGGTGGTGGTGATGATGACGGTGGTGGTGGTGATGACGGTGGTGGTGGTGATGACGGTAGTGGAGGTGATGACGGTGGTGGTGGTGATGACGGTAGTGGTGGTGATGACGGTGGTGGAGGTGATGACTGTGGTGGTGGTGATGACGGTGGTGGTGGTGATGACGGTGGTGGTGGTGATGACGGTGGTGGTGGTGATGACGGTGGTGGTGGTGGTGACGGTGGTGGTGGTGGTGATGACGGTGGTGGTGGTGATGACGGTGGTGGTGGTGGTGATGACGGTGGTGGTGGTGATGACGGTGGTGGTGGTGGTGATGACGGTGGTGGTGGTGATGACGGTGGTGGTGGTGGTGATGACGGTGGTGGTGGTGGTGATGACGGTGGTGGTGGTGATGACGGTGGTGGTGGTGATGACGGTGGTGGTGGTGGTGATGACGGTGGTGGTGGTGATGACGGTGGTGGTGGTGATGACGGTGGTGGTGGTGGTGATGACGGTGGTGGTGGTGATGACGGTGGTGGTGGTGGTGATGACGGTGGTGGTGGTGATGACGGTGGTGGTGGTGGTGATGACGGTGGTGGTGGTGATGACGGTGGTGGTGGTGATGACGGTGGTGGTGGTGATGACGGTGGTGGTGGTGATGATGACGGTGGTGGTGATGACGGTGGTGGTGATGACGGTGGTGGTGGTGATGACGGTGGTGGTGGTGGTGATGACGGTGGTGGTGGTGATGACGGTGGTGATGGTGGTGATGACGGTGGTGGTGGTGATGACGGTGGTGGTGGTGATGACGGTGGTGGTGGTGGTGATGACGGTGGTGGTGGTGATGACGGTGGTGGTGGTGATGACGGTAGTGGTGGTGATGACGGTGGTGGTGGTGATGACGGTGGTGGTGGTGATGGTGGTGGTGATGGTGGTGGTGATGGTGGTGGTGGTGATGATGACGGTGGTGGTGGTGATGACGGTGGTGGTGGTGATGACGGTAGTGGAGGTGATGACGGTGGTGGTGGTGATGACGGTGGTGGTGGTGATGGTGGTGGTGGTGATGATGGTGGTGGTGGTGATGGTGGTGGTGGTGATGATGGTGGTGGTGGTGATGATGACGGTGGTGGTGGTGATGACGGTAGTGGTGGTGATGACGGTGGTGGTGGTGATGACGGTGGTGGTGGTGATGACGGTGGTGGTGGTGATGACGGTGGTGGTGGTGATGACGGTGGTGGTGGTGATGACGGTAGTGGTGGTAATGACGGTGGTGGTGGTGATGACGGTGGTGGTGGTGATGACGGTAGTGGTGGTGATGACGGTGGTGGTGGTGATGACGGTGGTGGTGGTGATGACGGTGGTGGTGGTGATGACGGTAGTGGTGGTGATGACGGTGGTGGTGGTGATGACGGTGGTGGTGATGACGGTGGTGGTGGTGATGACGGTGGTGGTGGTGATGATGACGGTGGTGGTGGTGATAACGGTGGTGGTGGTGGTGATGACGGCGGTGGTGGTGGTGATGACGGTGGTGGTGGTGATGACGGTGGTGGTGGTGATGACGGTGGTGGTGGTGATGATGACGGTGGTGGTGGTGATGACGGTGGTGGTGGTGATGACGGTGGTGGTGGTGATGACGGTGGTGGTGGTGATGACGGTGGTGGTGGTGATGACGGAGGTGGTGGTGATGACGGTGGTGGTGGTGATGACGGTAGTGGTGGTGATGACGGTGGTGGTGGTGATGACGGTGGTGGTGGTGATGACGGTGGTGGTGGTGATGACGGTAGTGGTGGTGATGACGGTGGTGGTGGTGATGACGGTGGTGGTGGTGATGACGGTGGTGGAGGTGATGACGGTGGTGGTGGTGATGACGGTAGTGGTGGTGATGACGGTGGTGGTGGTGATGACGGTGGTGGTGGTGATGACGGTGGTGGAGGTGATGATGGTGGTGGTGATGACGGTAGTGGTGGTGATGACGGTGGTGGTGGTGATGACGGTGGTGGTGGTGATGACGGTGGTGGAGGTGATGACGGTGGTGGTGGTGATGACGGTAGTGGTGGTGATGACGGTGGTGGTGGTGATGACAGTGGTGGTGGTGGTGATGACGGTGGTGGAGGTGATGACGGTGGTGGTGGTGATGACGGTAGTGGTGGTGATGACGGTGGTGGTGGTGATGACGGTGGTGGTGGTGATGACGGTGGTGGTGATGACGGTGGTGGTGGTGATGACGTTGGTGGTGGTGATGACGGTGGTGGTGGTGATGACGGTGGTGGTGCTGATGACGGTGGTGGTGGTGCTGCCGGTGGTGGTGGTGATGACGGTGGTGGTGGTGATGACGGTGGTGGAGGTGATGACTGTGGTGGTGGTGATGACGGTGGTGGTGGTGATGACGGTGGTGGTGGTGATGACGGTGGTGGTGGTGATGACGGTAGTGGTGGTGATGACGGTGGTGGTGGTGATGACGGTGGTGGTGGTGATGACGGTGGTGGAGGTGATGATGGTGGTGGTGATGACGGTAGTGGTGGTGATGACGGTGGTGGTGGTGATGACGGTGGTGGTGGTGATGACGGTGGTGGAGGTGATGACGGTGGTGGTGGTGATGACGGTAGTGGTGGTGATGACGGTGGTGGTGGTGATGACGGTGGTGGTGGTGGTGATGACGGTGGTGGAGGTGATGACGGTGGTGGTGGTGATGACGGTAGTGGTGGTGATGACGGTGGTGGTGGTGATGACGGTGGTGGTGGTGATGACGGTGGTGGTGATGACGGTGGTGGTGGTGATGACGGTGGTGGTGGTGATGACGGTGGTGGTGGTGATGACGGTGGTGGTGCTGATGACGGTGGTGGTGGTGCTGCCGGTGGTGGTGGTGATGACGGTGGTGGTGGTGATGACGGTGGTGGAGGTGATGACTGTGGTGGTGGTGATGACGGTGGTGGTGGTGATGACGGTGGTGGTGGTGATGACGGTGGTGGTGGTGATGACGGTGGTGGTGATGACGGTGGTGGTGATGACAATGGTGGTAACGACAATGGTGGTGATGACGGTGGTGGTGATGACGGTGGTGGTGATGACAGTGGTGATGACAATGGTGGTGATGGCAGTGGTGGCGATGACAATGGTGGTGATGACAATGGTGGTGATGACGGTGGTGGTGATGACAATAGTGGTGATGACAATGGTGGTGATGACAATGGTGATGATGACAGTGGTGGTGATGACGGTGGTGGTGATGACGGTGGAGGTGATGACGGTGGTGGTGATGACGGTGGTGGTGATGACAATGGTGGTAATGACGGTGGTGGTGATGACGGTGGTGATGATAACAATGGTGGTGATGACGGTGGTGGTGATGACAATGGTGGTGATGACGGTGGTGGTGATGACGGTGGTGGTGATGACAATGGTGGTGATGACAATGGTGGTGATGGCGGTGGTGGTGATGACAATGGTGGTGATGACGGTGGTGGTGATGACGGTGGTGATGATGACAATGGTGGTGATGACAATGGTGGTGATGACAATGGTGGTAATGACTATGGTGGTGATGACAGTGGTGGTGATGACAATGGTGATGATAACAATGGTGGTGATGACGGTGGTGGTGATGACAATGGTGGTGATGACGGTGGTGATGACGGTGGTGATGACGGTGGTGGTGATGACGGTGGTGGTGATGACAATGGTGGTGATGGCGGTGGTGGTGATGACAATGGTGGTGATGACGGTGGTGGTGATGACAATGGTGGTGATGACAATGGTGGTAATGACTATGGTGGTGATGACGGTGGTGATGACAATGGTGGTGATGACGGTGGTGATGACGGTGGTGGTGATGACAATGGTGGTGATGACGGTGGTGGTGATGACAATGGTGTTGATGACGGTGGTGGTGATGACAATGGTGGTGATGACGGTGGTGGTGATGACAATGGTGGTGATGACGGTGGTGGTGATGACGGTGGTGGTGATGACGGTGGTGGTGGTGACAATGGTGGTGATGACGGAAGGAGCATAAACAAGAAAGAAGACATAAGAGAGGAGACAAACAGAACAAGAACAACCAAGGGGAGAGATTTGGGAGAACCTTTGAGAAGTGGATCAAATATTCAAGACCAGAGCACGTGCTTCTTAAGACCCGGGCACGGCGGGTGAATAATGGAGGAGCCACGGAGGGAGGGAGGGAGGGAGGGGGAGAGAGAGAGAGAGAGAGAGAGAGAGAGAGAGAGAGAGAGAGAGAGAGAGAGAGAGAGAGAGAGAGAGAGAGAGAGAGAGAGAGAGAGAGAGAGAGAAGGGTATTTAGGCTAAGAGAAAGTCTTATGGTCCTACGGAACATAAAAATACCAACATTATTTATAATATATTATATATATATATATATATATATATATATATATATATATATATATATATATATATATATATATATATATATATATATATACACACAGCAGCTAGTTCTCTTAAACAATTATTTGTGAATCTTTTACCATATTGTTTAAAAGGACAGAGTGGTACGAGCAGCAGGGGGCGGCCCACGCGCGTGCAGGGTGGTGCATACAGAGTGTGGGAGTGCACTCACACTCTCAGCCTCTACTGCACAATAGCCTAAGCCATCCAGACGTGGCTCCGCAGTCTGGCATTAAGACAAATCTCACCACTTCTCTTGCACCTCGCCGCTCCTAAGCTTCCCAGGTAATGCTGAAGCACACGCTGGCCAGCGGCCCACCGGCGGCCGAGGGGACTGTGGCCGGCCAGGTGACAAGGGAAGTGTGCGGGCGGCCGAGGGGACTGTGGTCGGCCAGGTGACAAGGGAAGTGTGCGGGCGGCCGAGGGGACTGTGGCCGGCCAGGTGACAAGGGAAGTGTGCGGGCGGCCGAGGGGACTGTGGTCGGCCAGGTGACAAGGGAAGTGTGCGGGCGGCCGAGGGGACTGTGGCCGGCCAGGTGACAAGGGAAGTGTGCGGGCGGCCGAGGGGACTGTGGTCGGCCAGGTGACAAGGGAAGTGTGTTGGCGGCCGAGGGGACTGTGGCCGGCCAGGTGACAAGGGAAGTGTGTTGGCGGCCGAGGGGACTGTGGTCGGCCAGGTGACAAGGGAAGTGTGTGGGCGGCCGAGGGGACTGTGGCCGGCCAGGTGACAAGGGAAGTGTGCGGGCGGCTGAGGGGACTGTGGTCGGCCAGGTGACAAGGGAAGTGTGTGGGCGGCCGAGGGGACTGTGGCCGGCCAGGTGACAAGGGAAGTGTGCGGGCGGCCGAGGGGACTGTGGCCGGCCAGGTGACAAGGGAAGTGTGCGGGCGGCCGAGGGGACTGTGGCCGGCCAGGTGACAAGGGAAACAAGTCACTATCAGAGCCCCTCTCACAGACCATTATAAACGTGCCACGGGACCACCCAGCACAGGACTGTGGAGAGAGTCACTGTCCTCTCCTGAAGGAGTTCATAAGGAAAAAGATACTTTGTGTCCGGCCTCCTGTTCCCTCCACCTTGTCTCATTACTTTACACTTACCCCAGGTAACCTGTGACCAGTTATTGGGACCATTCTTTCCTTTTGTCCAGGTCAACTTGCTGTCTCTGGCTGAATACTCCTGTAATTTTTGTATTATCAAAAACGGGAAATTCCAAAAATTAACGGGAATTAATATATTTTGGAACATTATTTACATATGTGAGAAACAGAATAGGTACGAAAAGTGCACAGTGGCCCAACCTCACCCTGGCAACCTCTATGTCGCACTGGTGCCAGGTCTGTGTCCCCAGGTGTATACACTGGTGCCAGGTGTGTACCCGCAGGTGTATACACTAGTGCCAGGTCTGTGTCCCCAGGTGTATACACTAGTGCCAGGTGTGTACCCGCAGGTGTATACACTAGTGCCAGGTGTGTACCCGCAGGTGTATACACTGGTGCCAGGTGTGTACCCGCAGGTGTATACACTAGTGCCAGGTGTGTACCCGCAGGTGTATACACTAGTGCCAGGTCTGTGTCCCCAGGTGTATACACTAGTGCCAGGTCTGTGTCCCCAGGTGTATACACTAGTGCCAGGTGTGTACCCGGGTGTATACACTGGTGCCAGGTGAGTACCCGCAGGTGTATACACTAGTGCCAGGTCTGTGTCCCCAGGTGTATACACTAGTGCCAGGTGTGTACCCGCAGGTGTATACACTAGTGCCAGGTGTGTACCCGCAGGTGTATACACTAGTGCCAGGTGTGTACCCGCAGGTGTATACACTAGTGCCAGGTCTGTGTCCCCAGGTGTATACACTAGTGCCAGGTGTGTACCCGCAGGTGTATACACTAGTGCCAGGTGTGTACCCGCAGGTGTATACACTAGTGCCAGGTGTGTACCCGCAGGTGTATACACTAGTGCCAGGTGTGTACCCGCAGGTGTATACACTAGTGCCAGGTGTGTACCCGCAGGTGTATACACTAGTGCCAGGTGTGTACCCGCAGGTGTATACACTAGTGCCAGGTGTGTACCCGCAGGTGTATACACTAGTGCCAGGTCTGTGTCCCCAGGTGTATACACTAGTGCCAGGTGTGTACCCCCAGGTGTATACACTGGTGCCAGGTGTGTACCCGCAGGTGTATACACTAGTGCCAGGTCTGTGTTCCCAGGTGTATACACTAGTGCCAGGTCTGTGTCCCCAGGTGTATACACTAGTGCCAGGTGTGTACCCCCAGGTGTATACACTAGTTCCAGGTCTGTGTTCCCAGGTGTATACACTATTGCCAGGTCTGTGTCCCCTGGTGTATACACTGGTGCCAGGTGTGTACCCCCAGGTGTATACACTGGTGCCAGGTGTGTACCCGCGGGTGTATACATTAGTGCCAGGTGTGTACCCCCAGGTGTATACATTAGTGCCAGGTGTGTACCCCCAGGTGTATACACTGGTGCCAGGTGTGTACCCGCAGGTGTATACACTGGTGCCAGGTGTGTACCCGCAGGTGTATACACTGGTGCCAGGTGTGTACCCCCAGGTGTCGGTCATCATGAAGTCATCATGAAGAGTTACAGGTACGGGAGATGAGAGCCATTCATCTCCCAAGAATAAATCTACGGAAGTATCGTGCCACATTTCACTACTCAGTAATGAACCCGGCCGCTCACCTAATATATTTCAGCCCCTCGTCCTGTATAGGTAGTACACATAGTAACGATCACCACCATCGTATATATTCACCTAAAAGACAATTAGAAAGTAGAAATCGGTACTATTAAATCTGGACGAACAGGAAAAGATTTTGTATTTATGTTTAAAAATAAACCTTAAACTAACCTAACCTGAATAAATCCTAATACACGTTATCTGAAGCCTAATATAATACATATATGTGCTCCACTAGGCCAAGGAAAATATATTATTAAGTTTGATTATTAGATTCATTTTCTTCAGACTCTATAATGGGAATAGTACCAACTTCTATTATCTAGTTGACCAGACCACGCACTAGAAGGTGAAGGGACGACGACGTTTCGGTCCGTCCTGGACCATTCTCAAGTCGATCCTATTATCAAGTCATTCTATTATCTAATTTGCCTCAGAGGTCAATATATAGGTCAATATAAATATATTGCTCACTATATGTACGACGGTTCATATAGTTACACACAATACAATCTAAACAAGAGGATTGGGTTGCATGTTGATTTTTTCCAGCAATCAGCCAATCTGTTCAAAATATGTGGTATTAGTAACAATTAAAGCGCTGTAAACTGACGTTCACTGTAGATCAGTCTTAATAGGTTAGTGGTAGTGGGCGGTCGACACGTCTGTGGTGGTGGGCGGTCGACACGTCTGTGGTAGTGGGCGGTCGACACGTCTGTGGTAGTGGGCGGTCGACACGTCTGTGGTGGTGGGCGGTCGACACGTCTGTGGTAGTGGGTGGTCGACACGTCTGTGGTAGGGGGCGGTCGACACGTCTGTGGTGGTGGGCGGTCGACACGTCTGTGGTAGTGGGCGGTCGACACGTCTGTGGTAGTGGGTGGTCGACACGTCTGTGGTAGGGGGCGGTCGACACGTCTGTGGTGGTGGGCGGTCGACACGTCTGTGGTAGGGGCGGTCGACACGTCTGTGGTGGTGGGCGGTCGACACGTCTGTGGTAGTGGGCGGTCGACACGTCTGTGGTGGTGGGCGGTCGACACGTCTGTGGTAGTGGGCGGTCGACACGTCTGTGGTAGTGGGCGGTCGACACGTCTGTGGTAGTGGGCGGTCGACACGTCTGTGGTTGTGGGCGGTCGACACGTCTGTGGTAGTGGGCGGTCGACACGTCTGTGGTAGTGGGCGGTCGACACGTCTGTGGTAGTGGGCGGTCGACACGTCTGTGGTAGTGGGCGGTCGACACGTCTGTGGTAGGGGGCGGTCGACACGTCTGTGGTGGTGGGCGGTCGACACGTCTGTGGTAGTGGGCGGTCGACACGTCTGTGGTAGGGGGCGGTCGACACGTCTGTGGTGGTGGGCGGTCGACACGTCTGTGGTAGTGGGCGGTCGACACGTCTGTGGTAGGGGGCGGTCGACACGTCTGTGGTAGGGGGCGGTCGACACGTCTGTGGTAGGGGGCGGTCGACACGTCTGTGGTAGGGAGCGGTCGACACGTCTGTGGTAGGGGGCGGTCGACACGTCTGTGGTAGTGGGCGGTCGACACGTCTGTGGTAGTGGGCGGTCGACACGTCTGTGGTAGTGGGCGGTCGACACGTCTGTGGTAGGGGGCGGTCGACACGTCTGTGGTGGTGGGCGGTCGACACGTCTGTGGTAGTGGGCGGTCGACACGTCTGTGGTAGTGGGCGGTCGACACGTCTGTGGTAGGGGGCGGTCGACACGTCTGTGGTAAGGGGCGGTCGACACGTCTGTGGTAGGGGGCGGTCGACACGTCTGTGGTAGGGGGCGGTCGACACGTCTGTGGTAGTTGGCGGTCGACACGTCTGTGGTAGTGGGCGGTCGACACGTCTGTGATAGTGGGCGGTCGACACGTCTGTGGTAGGGGGCGGTCGACACGTCTGTGGTAGGGGGCGGTCGACACGTCTGTGGTAGGGGGCGGTCGACACGTCTGTGGTAGGGGGCGGTCAACACGTCTGTGGTAGTGGGCGGTCAACACGTCTGTGGTAGTGGGCGGTCGACACGTCTGTGGTAGTGATGGTCGACACGTCTGTGGTAGTGATGGACGACACGTCTGTGGTAGTGGGCGGTCGACACGTCTGTGGTAGTGATGGTCGACACGTCTGTGGTAGTGATGGTCGACACGTCTGTGGTAGTGGGCGGTCGACACGTCTGTGGTAGTGGGCGGTCGACACGTCTGTGGTAGTGATGGTCGACACGTCTGTGGTAGTGGGCGGTCGACACGTCTGTGGTAGTGATGGTCGACACTTCTGTGGTAGGGGGCGGTCGACACGTCTGTGGTAGTGGGCGGTCGACACGTCTGTGGTAGTGATGGTCGACACGTCTGTGGTAGGGGCGGTCGACACGCCTGTGGTAGTGGGTGGTCGACACGTCTGTGGTAGTGACGGTCGACACTTCTGTGGTAGGGGGTGGTCGACACGTCTGTGGTAGGGGGAGGTCGACACGTCTGTGGTAGTGGGCGGTCGACACTTCTGTGGTAGTGGGCGGTCGACGCGTCTGTGGTAGGGGGCGGTCGACACGTCTGTGGTAGTGACGGTCGACGCGTCTGTGGTAGAGGGCGGTCGACACGTCTGTGGTAGTGGGCGGTCGACACGTATGTGGTAGTGACGGTCGACGCGTCTGTGGTAGGGGGCGGTCGACACGTCTGTGGTAGTGGGCGGTCGACACGTATGTGGTAGTGACGGTCGACGCGTCTGTGGTAGGGGGCGGTCGACGCGTCTGTGGTAGTGGGCGGTCGACACGTATGTGGTAGTGACGGTCGACACGTCTGTGGTAGGGGGCGGTCGACGCGTCTGTGGTAGTGGGCGGTCGACACGTATGTGGTAGTGACGGTCGACACGTCTGTGGTAGGGGGCGGTCGACGCGTCTGTGGTAGGGGGCGGTCGACACGTCTGTGGTAGGGGGCGGTCGACGCGTCTGTGGTAGTGGGCGGTCGACACGTATGTGGTAGTGACGGTCGACACGTCTGTGGTAGGGGGCGGTCGACGCGTCTGTGGTAGTGGGCGGTCGACACGTATGTGGTAGTGACGGTCGACACGTCTGTGGTAGGGGGCGGTCGACGCGTCTGTGGTAGGGGGCGATCGACACGTCTGTACTCACCTAGTAGTACTTGCGGGGGTTGAGCTCTGGCTCTTTGGTCCCGCCTCTCAACTGTCAATCAACTGGTGTACAGATTCCTGAGCCTATTGGGCTCTATGATATCTACATTTGAAACTGTGTATGGAGTCAGCCTCCACCACATCACTGCCTAATGCATTCCATGCGTTAACTACTCTGACACTGAAAAAGTTCTTTCTAACGTCCCTGTGGCTCATTTGGGTACTAAGTTTCCACCTGTGTCCCCAAGTTCCCGTACCACCCGTGTTAAACTGTTTATCTTTATCTACCCTGTCAATTCCTCTGAGAAGTTTGTAGTTTGTGATCACGTCTCTCCTTACTCTTCTGGTCTTCCAGGCTACCGTAGCTTTTCTTCGTAGCTCATACCTCTTAGTTCTGGGACTTGTCTGGTGGCATACCTTTGAATCTTCTCTAACTTTACCTTGTGTTTAACTAGTTATGGACTCCAGGCTGGAGCTGCATACTCCAGGATTGGTCTGACATGAGTGGTATACAAGATTCTGAATGATTCATTACATAAGTTTCTAAAGGCAATTCTTATGTTGGCCAGTCTAGCATATGCGGCTAATAATATCTTTTTGATGTGGGCCTCTGGGGACAGGTTCGATGTGATATCATCCCCCAGATCCTTCTCTCTATTTCAATCTTGCAGGATGTCACCTCCCAGAAGGTACTTTGCGTTCAGCCTCCTGCTCCCTTCACCTAATTTCATTCCTTTACACTTTCCTGAGTAAATTTTAGTAGCCATTTTCTAGACCATCTAGATGTGCTTGCGAGGGTTGAGCTCTGGCTCTTTGGGCCCGCCTCTCAACTGTCAATCAACTAATGCACAGGTTCCTGAGCCTACTGGGCTCTATCATATCTACATTTGAAACTGTGTATGGAGTCAGCCTCCACCACAGCACTTCCTAATGCATTCCATTTGTCAACCACTCTGACACTGAAAAAAATATTTCTAACGTCTCTGTGGCTCATTTGGGCACTCAGTTTCCACCTGTGTCCCCTAGTGCGTGTGCCCCTTGTGGTAAATAGTCTGTCTTTATCTACCCTATCAATTCCTCTGGGAATCTTATATGTGCTGATCTTGTCTCCTTTAACTCTTCTGTCTTCCAGTGACATGAGGTTTAATTCCCGTAGTCTCTCCTCGTAGCTCATACCTCTCAGCTCGAGTACTAGTCTGGTGGCAAACCTTTGAACCTTTTCAAAGCACACACACCAGCCCGTCCTCCAAAAATGTGGAGGTAAATGTAACAGCACAAGTAAGTGTATTTATATACTATTCATAGCAGTCAGGAATTGAACTCATTTTCACTTAGTATTTAACCATACTTTCAAATATATTGTGATTATTTGAATTTACCTGAAAAGCTGAATAGAAAACCACGACCTAACCTAACCTTCTTAGTGTTTGAAGATGCATTTTATTGTTCTTAATTACAATTAGTACTTAACCTATAGCAATAATGATATTACAGTTTTATAAAACTAATAAAACAAAACGAAAATATAACAATAAAATGTGAAGTAATTCAGTATATTTTCAAATTTTGTATAAAATCTCTTTTGTTTGATAAAACTGAAAAAGAAATTCCTGATATTTAAAACTTGTGTATAGCGAACTGAACTTTAAAACTTCATGCTAAAATTCTGAGTGTCTTAACAGAAAACGGGGAGAATAAATGGGGAGTAATGTAATAGGAATGAGAATGTAACAGCACAAGTGGAATTATGTACTATTCCTAACAGTCAGGAAATGAACTTATTACATTTAGTATTAAACCGTACTGTCAATTCGGAGGATGGGTTGCAGTCACACACACACACACACACACACACACACACACACACACACACACACACTCGCTCTCATCTATGAATTATTTTGGTGAGAGAAGGTGACCCTTTAATGATGACATGACCTAGTCTGGCCAGAGGGAGGAGGCCTAGGTCATCAGACACCAGGAAGGCCGGCCGTGATTGGCTACCGACAGGTGTGCTCTGTGATCACCCCCCCCCCCCCACACCTCTGTAACGCCCCATGAGCAGCACCGACACAAAGGTTGAGGAGAGGCACATGATAGTGAAGCAACAGTGTCTACACAACCCACTGCCGAACAGAACGTTTTGATCATTAGTACAATTAGTGCTAGAACAAATCCACAAGGGCCGTAACGAGGGTTCGAACCGTCACGGCCCTTGTGAATTTGTTCATTTGATGCATCACGTTAGTGTGATTTATGTGTGTAATTAGTGCCAGACTGACACAGTCACGAGTGCTGTGCTGTGCTACAGAAAGTTATTGCGCAGCGACAGTGGTTGATGACCCCTGACCTGACCCTGTTATTGTCTTGACAAACACGGAAGTGTCACTGGATCAAGAGGTTACATGAGGAGTGTTGAAGACTATTCCCAGCACTAGAGCCGCGACGCTACCAAGATGCCGGAGACTAAGTAGTGAAAGCCATCCATCTTATAGAGAGCGGTGACCTCGCCTCAAACACTGAACCAATAACCACCTGCTGGGTTTCCCAATACTCTTCCTTCCAGGAGACTGAAAGAGGTGAACCCACTAGCGACACAGGGCCACGACACGCTGCTCAACCTCTGGATACATATTTTTCTCTTGTGGATACATGTATGAACCGCTGAAAAAGACAGGTCAAGGGGCAAGGAACTCCAACACTTATTTCATGCCAAGTCGCCTCCATATTACTTCTCCAGATCTGCCACTCCGTAAAAAATGCATTGGTTTGGCATAACCAGAAAAGTGCGAACCCCTACAACCCACCTAACCTATCGCGCCGATGCATAAAGAATATTACGGTGCTTTAATTTGTACTAATATGATATATTTTTAACGTATCTGTGGAGTCTGTGAAGAATGTGACATATGAGGTGAGAGGACAGGTTCTTGCTGGATATACATCTTAATAATAAATATTTAAACACTTCGTGTTTGTCCACATTTCCACTACTATGTAGGAAATAAATAATTTGATTTGTTTTAAAGTCAAGAAAAATAGATATGCCTTATTTGTCAGTGACGTCTGCACCTGCCCATGAAGATCAGGAAGAGCCCTGGAAGATCAGGGATCTTCCAGGAAGATCAGGAACATTCCAAAAAGATCATGAAAATTCCAGAAAGATCAGGAAGATCACAGGAAGATTAAAAATGTCCCAGGAAGATCAAAATCACGCCTGAATCTACCTGTACACTTCGTAAGTGGAACACTCACACAATACACACACCAGTGGAACTTAGAACTCACACAATACACACACCAGTGGAACTTAGAACTCACACAATACACACACCAGTGGAACTTAGAACTCACACAATACACACACCAGTGGAACTTAGAACACACAACAACCTGCTTGGTCAACATTATAAACGGACGTATTGTGAGGTACAGGCAAAACATCTATTTGGTTTTATACTCGCCCATATATGGTATTATGATGGATGGGGAGGAGGGAAGAGCAGAGGAAGATGGGAGAGAGAGAGAAGAGAGGAGAAGAGGGAGAGAGAGTGAGAGAGAGTGAGAGAAGAGAGATGGAGGGTTAAAGCTGAAGTTGCAATGATAGACGCCTGGTACAAGGACACATGTACCTTACCTCTCCCTCTCTCTCTCTCCTGCCCTACACTAACCCTTCCCTCTCTCTCCCTCTCTCCTGCCCTACACTACCCCTCCCCTCTCTCTCCCTCTCTCCTGCCCTACACTACCCCTTCCCTCTCTCTCCCTCTCTCCTGCCCTACACTACCCCTCCCCTCTCTCTCTCTCTCCTGCCCTACACTAACCCTCCCCTCTCTCTCCTGCCCTACACTAACCCTCCCCTCTCTCTCTTGCCCTACACTAACCCTCCCCTCTCTCTCCTGCCCTACACTAACCCTCCCCTCTCTCTCCTGCCCTACACTAACCCTCCCCTCTCTCTCCTGCCCTACACTAACCCTCCCCTCTCTCTCCTGCCCTACACTAACCCTCCCCTCTCTCTTCTGCCCTACACTAACCCTCCCTTTCTCTCTCCTGCCTTATACTAACCCTCCCCTCTCTCTCTCTCCTGCCCTACACTAACCCTCCCCTCTCTCTCTCCTGTCCTACACTAACCCTAACAACCCCACTAATCAAAGAAGCACTTACAGGCCTCTCACTACACACACATACACACACACACACACACACACACACACACACACACACACACACACACACACACACATACACACACACACACACACACACACATGCACACACACACACACACACAGTACACACACACACACTCACAGTACACACACACACACACACTCACAGTACACACACACACACAGACACACACACACAGAAAGATACCAGAATGCCAGGAATGAATATGTTAGGATGAGAAGAGAGGCAGAAAGACAATACGAAAATGACATCGCAAGCAAGGCAAAGACTCAGCCTAAATTGCTGCATAGCCACATCAGGAGAAAAACAACAGTAAAGGAACAGGTTATGAAATTAAGGTTAGGGGCAGAAGGATTCACTACAAATGACAAGGAAGTGTGTGAGGAACTGAATAAGAAATTCCAAGAGGTCTTCACCTTAGAGCAAGGAGAAATCCCAGAGATAAGAGAGGGAATAGCGAACCAGGAACCACTGGAAGAGTTTGAGATTACCAGCGGGGAAGTAAGGAAGTGTTTACTAGAATTGGATGTGACAAAGGCTATAGGCCCAGATGGAATCTCCCCTTTGATACTAAAGGAAGGAGCAGAAGAACTGTGCCTCCCGCTCTCCATGGTGTATAACAAATCACTGGCAACAGGGGAACTGCCAGAAATTTGGAAAGCAGCTAACGTAGTCCCGATATACAAGAAAGGGGATAGACAGGAGGCACTGAATTACAGACCAGTGTCCCTAACCTGCATACCATGCAAGATGATGGAGAAGATTGTGCGAAGAAAGCTAGTGGAACACCTGGAGCGAAAGAACTTTGTAACACAGCATCAACATGGATTCAGGGATGGCAGGTCCTGCCTCACAGGGTTACTTGAATTCAACGACCAGGCAACAAAAGTAAGGCAAGAAAGAGAAGGGTGGGCAGACTGCATATTTTTGGATTGTCAGAAAGCCTTTGACACAGTGCCACACAAGAGGCTAGTGAAAAAACTGGAGATGCAGGCTGGAGTGAAAGGGAAGGTACTCCGTTGGATACAGAAGTACCTAAGTAACAGGAGACAACGAGTCAGTGTGAGGGGTGAGGTCTCAGATTGGCGAGACGTTACGAGTGGAGTCCCGCAGGGGTCAGTCCTTGGACCTATACTGTTTCTGATATATGTAAATGATCTCCCAGAGGGTATAGATTCGTTTCTCTCAATGTTTGCCGATGATACAAAAATTATGAGGAGGATTGAAACAAAGAATGATAGTAGGAGGCTACAAGATGACCTAGACAGACTGAGTGAATGGTCCAACAAATGGCTGTTGATGTTCAACCGGAGTAAATGCAAAGTAATGAAACTAGGCAGTGGAAACAGGAGACCAGACACAGGATACAGATTAGGAGATGAAGTACTTAATGAAACAGACAGAGAGAAAGATATAGGAGTTGATATCACACCAAACCTGTCTCCTGAAGCCCACATAAAAAGAATAACGTCTGCGGCATATGCGAGGCTGGCTAACATCAGAACAGCGTTCAGGAACCTGTGTAAGGAATCATTCAGAATCTTGTACACCACATATGTAAGACCAATCCTGGAGTATACGGCTCCAGCATGGAGCCCGTACCTTGTCAAGCACAAGACGAAGCTGGAAAAAGTCCAAAGGTATGCCACTAGACTAGTCCCAGAACTAAGAGGCATGAGTTATGAGGAAAGGCTGCGGGAAATGCACCTTACGACACTTGAAGACAGAAGAGTAAGGCGGGACATGATCACAACCTACAAAATCCTCAGAGGAATCGACCGGGTAAACAAGGATAAACTATTCAACACTGGTGGGACACGAACAAGGGGACACAGGTGGAAACTGAGTACCCATATGAGCCACAGGGACATATGAAGGAACTTTTTCAGTGTCAGAGTAGTTAACGGATGGAATGCACTAAGAAGTGATGTGGTGGAGGCTGACTCCATACACAGTTTCAAATGTAGATATGACAGAGTAGTCTCAGTAGGCTCAGGAATCTGTACACCTGTTGATTGACAGTTGAGAGGCGGGATCAAAGAGCCAGAGCTCTACCCCCGCAAGCACAACTTGGTGAATACAACTAGGTGAATACACACACAAAGTACACACACCGTCAGTAGTTTGGGAACAAGTTACAATAACACAAGTCATCTTTTAACCTCAACTTATTCATAAATATATCATAACACTCTTGCCAGCTTTGGCGTTTTAAATACAGCGTTATCACACCAGAACACATGGCATGTATCCTCCTTATCATTTCATGTATCCTCCTTATCATGGCATGTATCCTCCTTATCATGTCATGTATCCTCCTTATCATGGCATGTATCCTCGTTATTATGTCATGTATCCTCCTTATCATGGCATGTATCCTCCTTGTGGCATGTATCCTCCTTATCATGGCATGTATCCTCCTTATCATGTCATGTATCCTCCTTATCATGGCATGTATCCTCCTTATCATGTTATGTATCTTCCTTATCATGACATGTATCCTCCTTATCATGTCATGTATCATCCTTATCATGTCATGTATCCTCCTTGTGGCATGTATCCTCCTTGTGGCATGTATCCTCCTTGTGGCATGTATCCTCCTTATCATGTTATGTATCCTCCTTATCATGTTATGTACCCTTATCATATCATGTATCCTCCTTATCATGGCATGTATCCTCCTTGTGGCATGTATCCTCCTTATCATGGCATGTATCCTCCTTATCATGTCATGTATCCTCCTTATCATGGCATGTATCCTCCTTATCATGTTATGTATCTTCCTTATCATGACATGTATCCTCCTTATCATGTCATGTATCATCCTTATCATGTCATGTATCCTCCTTGTGGCATGTATCCTCCTTGTGGCATGTATCCTCCTTGTGGCATGTATCCTCCTTATCATGTTATGTATCCTCCTTATCATGTTATGTATCCTTATCATATCATGTATCCTCCTTATCATGTCATGTATCCTCCTTGTGGCATGTATCCTCCTTATCATGTCATGTATCCTCCTTATCATGTCATGTATCCTCCTTATCATGTCATGTATCCTCCTTATCATGTCATGTATCATCCTTATCTCACGCAAATGCTCACTGAGACTTTGAGAGACGGTCTTTAATGAATAATGAAAATATAATGAATGAAAATAATTAAAGTATATGGAATAATACCAAGTGAATTACTCTTTACACAATCCGCTAAGATTGGTACACTTAGAAGTCACTTTTTGCTGGATATACATTTGTCTAGATGAGTCAGAGTACAGTGAGTGACTGACGGGCGGCTGTTTTGACAGATGAACGCGCAGTGTGATGGACAGACAGATGAGTAGACAGGTCAACATGCACAACGACAGGTTACTATTATTAATTAAAATGACATTTGCCCATGTTGACAGTCGCAGCTTAATTAACCTGGGAGAGAGAGGGGGAGGGAGAGAGAGAGAGAGAGAGAGAGAGAGAGAGAGAGAGAGAGAGAGAGAGAGAGAGAGAGAGAGAGAGAGAGAGAGAGAGAGAGAGAGAGAGAGAGAGGGAGAGAGAGAGAGAGAGAGAGAGAGAGAGAGAGAGGGAGAGAGAGAGAGAGAGAGAGAGAGAGAGAGAGAGAGAGAGAGAGAGAGAGAGAGAGAGGGAGAGAGAGAGAGAGAGAGAGAGAGAGAGTTTTGTCTACTATTCAACTATTCCAGCGCGACTCGCTGCCCCCCTCAGCCCGAATTTTCTCTCCCCCAACTCTCTCTCTCAGGCCCCCCACTCTCTCTCAGCCCCTCTCTCTCTCTCTCTCTCTCTCTCTCTCTCTCTCTCTCTCTCTCTCTCTCTCTCTCTCTCTCTCTCTCTCTCTCTCTCTCAGCCCCCTCTCTCTCTCTCTCTCTCTCTCAGCCCCCCTCTCTCTCTCTCTCTCAGCCTCCCTCTCTCTCTCTCTCAGCCCCCCTCTCTCTCTCTCTCTCAGCCCCCTCTCTCTCTCTCAGCCCCCCCTCTCTCTCTCAGCCCCCCTCTCTCTCTCTCTCTCAGCCCCCCCCCTCTCTCTCTCTCAGCCTCCCTCTCTCTCTCTCTCAGCCCCCCCTCTCTCTCTCTCTCAGCCCCCCCCCTCTCTCTTTCTTTCTCAGCCTCCCTCTTTCTCTCTCTCAGCCCCCCTCTCTCTCTCTCAGCCCCCTCTCTCTCTCTCAGCCCCCCTCTCTCTCTCTCAGCCCCCCTATCTCTCTCTCTCAGCCCCCCTCTCTCTCTCTCTCTCTCTCAGCCCCCCTCTCTCTCTCTCTCTCAGCCCCCCTCTCTCTCTCTCTCAGCGCCGACCATCTATCTCATCCCCCTCTCAGCCCGACTCTCCCCCCCCCTGTGCTCGTAAGTAACCAGCCCCGACAATAGAAGAGTTGAGCCAGCGGTGGTGAGGTAGGTGGCATAGTGTGCCAGTAGCGTGGACACGCTTGCAGTGCCACGGTAACACCCACTTTGGTGGCCCTCTGCTACCCCTGCAGCTGGGTGCTCCTGAGTGCCACTATGGCACCTGCCTCACCTCAGGTCGGGTCAGGTCAGGTCAGGCCAGGCTGTGTCAGGCCAGGTCAGGCTGTGGCAGGTCAGGTCAGGCCAGGTCAGGTCAGGTCAGGCTGTGTCAGGTCAGGTCAGGTCAGGTCAGGTCAGGTCAGGTCAGGTCAGGTCAGGCTGTGGCAGGTCAGGTCAGGCCAGGTCAGGTCAGGTCAGGCTGTGGCAGGTCAGGTCAGGTCAGGTCAGGGCAGGTCAGGCCAGGCTGTGGCAGGTCAGCTCAGGTCACACCAGAGTAAACTAGGCCAGGGGTAGTTTATATATTCAATGAATATTCCAGTATTTTTCATCCTCCCAAACCTGCTTCGCTGTCGATTTGCATGGAACAAAATGTCTACGGATATTAACGAAGGTATTCTTATTCCCTGTGAGATGTTAAGCTCTTCTGTTGCCCCACACTGCTATACCTGAAGCTTGTCTGTTGCCCCACACTGCTATACCTGAAGCTTGTCTGTTGCCCCACACTGCTATACCTGAAGCTTGTCTGTTGCCCCACACTGCTATACCTGAAGCATGTCTGTTGCCCCACACTGCTATACCTGAAGCATGTCTGTTGCCCACACTGCTATACCTGAAGCATGTCTGTTGCCCCACACTGCTATACCTGAAGCATGTCTGTTGCCCACACTGCTATACCTGAAGCTTGTCTGTTGCCCACACTGCTATACCTGAAGCATGTCTGTTGCCCCACACTGCTATACCTGAAGCATGTCTGTTGCCCACACTGCTATACCTGAAGCTCTTCTGTTGCCCCACACTGCTATACCTGAAGCTTGTCTGTTGCCCACACTGCTATACCTGTAACATGTCTATTGCCCACACTGCTATACCTGAAGCTCTTCTGTTGCCCCACACTGCTATACCTGAAGCATGTCTGTTGCCCCACACTGCTATACCTGAAGCATGTCTGTTGCCCACACTGCTATACCTGAAGCATGTCTGTTGCCCACACTGCTATACCTGAAGCTCTTCTGTTGCCCCACACTGCTATACCTGAAGCATGTCTGTTGCTCACACTGCTATACCTGAAGCTTGTCTGTTGCCCCACACTGCTATACCTGAAGCATGTCTGTTGCCCACACTGCTATACCTGAAGCTTGTCTGTTGCCCCACACTGCTATACCTGAAGCATGTCTGTTGCCCCACACTGCTATACCTGAAGCTTGTCTGTTGCCCACACTGCTATACCTGAAGCATGTCTGTTGCCCCACACTGCTATACCTGAAGCTTGTCTGTTGCCCCACACTGCTATACCTGAAGCATGTCTGTTGCCCCACACTGCTATACCTGAAGCTTGTCTGTTGTCCACACTGCTATACCTGAAGCATGTCTGTTGCCCCACACTGCTATACCTGAAGCATGTCTGTTGCTCACACTGCTATACCTGAAGCTTGTCTGTTGCCCCACACTGCTATACCTGAAGCATGTCTGTTGCCCACACTGCTATACCTGAAGCTTGTCTGTTGCCCCACACTGCTATACCTGAAGCATGTCTGTTGCCCCACACTGCTATACCTGAAGCTTGTCTGTTGCCCACACTGCTATACCTGAAGCATGTCTGTTGCCCACACTGCTATACCTGAAGCTTGTCTGTTGCCCCACACTGCTATACCTGAAGCTTGTCTGTTGCCCACACTGCTATACCTGAAGCATGTCTGTTGCCCACACTGCTATACCTGAAGCTTGTCTGTTGCCCACACTGCTATACCTGAAGCATGTCTGTTGCCCCACACTGCTATACCTGAAGCTTGTCTGTTGCCCCACACTGCTATACCTGAAGCATGTCTGTTGCCCACACTGCTATACCTGAAGCTTGTCTGTTGCCCCATACTGCTATACCTGAAGCTTGTCTGTTGCCCACACTGCTATACCTGAAGCTTGTATGTTGCCCACACTGCTATACCTGAAGCATGTCTGTTGCCCACACTGCTATACCTGAAGCTGTCTGTTGTCCACACTGCTATACCTGAAGCATGTCTGTTGCCCACACTGCTATACCTGAAGCTTGTCTGTTGCCCCACACTGCTATACCTGAAGCATGTCTGTTGCCCACGCTGCTATACCTGAAGCATGTCTGTTGCCCCACACTGCTATACCTGAAGCTTGTCTGTTGCCCACACTGCTATACCTGAAGCATGTCTGTTGCCCACACTGCTATACCTGAAGCATGTCTGTTGTCCACACTGCTATACCTGAAGCATATCTGTTGCCCCACACTGCTATACCTGAAGCATGTCTGTTGCCCACACTGCTATACCTGAAGCATGTCTGTTGCCCACACTGCTATACCTGAAGCATGTCTGTTGCCCCACACTGCTATACCTGAAGCATGTCTGTTGCCCACACTGCTATACCTGAAGCATGTCTGTTGCCCACACTGCTATACCTGAAGCATGTCTGTTGCCCCACACTGCTATACCTGAAGCATGTCTGTTGCCCACACTGCTATACCTGAAGCATGTCTGTTGCCCACACTGCTATACCTGAAGCATGTCTGTTGCCCCACACTGCTATACCTGAAGCATGTCTGTTGCCCACACTGCTATACCTGAAGCATGTCTGTTGCCCCACACTGCTATACCTGAAGCATGTCTGTTGTCCACACTGCTATACCTGAAGCTTGTCTGTTGCCCCACACTGCTATACCTGAAGCTCTACTGTTGCCCCACACTGCTATACCTGAAGCTTGTCTGTTGCCCCACACTGCTATACCTGAAGCTTGTCTGTTGCCCACACTGCTATACCTGAAGCTTGTCTGTTGCCCCACACTGCTATACCTGAAGCATGTCTGTTGCCCCACACTGCTATACCTGAAGCTTGTCTGTTGCCCCACACTGCAATACCTGAAGCATGTCTGTTGCCCACACTGCTCTACCTGAAGCATGTCTGTTGTCCACACTGCTATACCTGAAGCTCTTCTGTTGCCCCACACTGCTATACCTGAAGCATGTCTGTTGCCCACACTGCTATACCTGAAGCATGTCTGTTGCCCCACACTGCTATACCTGAAGCATGTCTGTTGCCCACACTGCTATACCTGAAGCATGTCTGTTGCCCACACTGCTATACCTGTAGCATGTCTGTTGTCCACACTGCTATACCTGAAGCTTGTCTGTTGCCCCACACTGCTATACCTGAAGCATGTCTGTTGCCCCACACTGCTATACATGAAGCATGTCTGTTGCCCACACTGCTATACCTGAAGCTTGTCTGATGCCCACACTGCTATACCTGAAGCATGTCTGTTGCCCACACTGCTATACCTGAAGCATGTCTGTTGTCCACACTGCTATACCTGAAGCTTGTCTGTTGCCCCACACTGCTATACCTGAAGCATGTCTGTTGCCCCACACTGCTATACCTGAAGCATGTCTGTTGCCCACACTGCTATACCTGAAGCTTGTCTGTTGCCCACACTGCTATACCTGAAGCATGTCTGTTGCCCACACTGCTATACCTGAAGCATGTCTGTTGCCCACACTGCTATACCTGAAGCATGTCTGTTGTCCACACTGCTATACCTGAAGCATGTCTGTTGCCCACACTGCTATACCTGAAGCATGTCTGTTGTCCACACTGCTATACCTGAAGCTTGTCTGTTGCCCCACACTGCTATACCTGAAGCTTGTCTGTTGCCCACACTGCTATACCTGAAGCTTGTCTGTTGCCCCACACTGCTATACCTGAAGCTTGTCTGTTGCCCACACTGCTATTCCTGAAGCTTGTCTGTTGCCCCACACTGCTATACCTGAAGCTTGTCTGTTGCCCCACACTGCTATACCTGAAGCATGTCTGTTGCCCCACACTGCTATTCCTGAAGCTTGTCTGTTGCCCCACACTGCTATACCTGAAGCTTGTCTGTTGCCCCACACTGCTATTCCTGAAGCTTGTCTGTTGCCCCACACTGCTATACCTGAAGCATGTCTGTTGCCCCACACTGCTATACCTGAAGCATGTCTGTTGCCCCACACTGCTATACCTGAAGCTTGTCTGTTGCCCCACACTGCTATTCCTGAAGCTTGTCTGTTGCCCCACACTGCTATACCTGAAGCTTGTCTGTTGCCCCACACTGCTATTCCTGAAGCTTGTCTGTTTCCCCACACTGCTATACCTGAAGCATGTCTGTTGCCCCACACTGCTATACCTGAAGCTTGTCTGTTGCCCCACACTGCTATACCTGAAGCTTGTCTGTTGCCCCACACTGCTATTCCTGAAGGTTGTCTGTTGCCCCACACTGCTATACCTGAAGCATGTCTGTTGCCCCACACTGCTATACTTGAAGCATGTCTGTTGCCCCACACTGCTATTCCTGAAGCTTGTCTGTTGCCCACACTGCTATACCTGAAGCATGTCTGTTGCCCCACACTGCTATACCTGAAGCTTGTCTGTTGCCCACACTGCTATACCTGAAGCTTGTCTGTTGCCCACACTGCTATACCTGAAGCATGTCTGTTGCCCCACACTGCTATACCTGTAGCATGTCTGTTGCCCCACACTGCTATACCTGAAGCTTGTCTGTTGCCCCACACTGCTATACCTGTAGCATGTCTGTTGCCCCACACTGCTATACCTGTAGCATGTCTGTTGCCCCACACTGCTATACCTGAAGCATGTCTGTTGACCACACTGCTATACCTGAAGCTTGTCTGTTGCCCACACTGCTATACCTGAAGCATGTCTGTTGTCCACGCTGCTATACCTGAAGCATGTCTGTTGCCCCACACTGCTATTCCTGAAGCATGTCTGTTGCCCCACACTGCTATACCTGAAGCTTGTCTGTTGCCCCACACTACTATACCTGCAGCATGTCTGTTGCCCCACACTGCTATACCTGAAGCTTGTCTGTTGCCCCACACTACTATACCTGAAGCTTGTCTGTTGCCCCACACTGCTATACCTGAAGCATATCTGTTGCCCCACACTGCTATTCCTGAAGCTTGTCTATTGCCCCACACTGCTATACCTGAAGCTTGTCTGTTGCCCCACACTGCTATACCTGAAGCTTGTCTGTTGCCCCACACTGCTATACCTGAAGCTTGTCTGTTGCCCCACACTGCTATTCCTGAAGCTTGTCTGTTGCCCCACACTGCTATTCCTGAAGCTTGTCTGTTGCCCCACACTGCTATTCCTGAAGCTTGTCTGTTGCCCCACACTGCTATACCTGAAGCTTGTCTGTTGCCCCACACTGCTATACCTGAAGCTTGTCTGTTGCCCCACACTGCTATACCTGAAGCATGTCTGTTGCCCCACACTGCTATCCCTGAAGCATGTCTGTTGCCCACACTGCTATACCTGAAGCATGTCTGTTGCCCCACACTGCTATACCTGTAGCATGTCTGTTGTCCACGCTGCTATACCTGTAGCATGTCTGTTGTCCACGCTGCTATACCTGAAGCATGTCTGTTGCCCCACACTGCTATACCTGTAGCATGTCTGTTGTCCACGCTGCTATACCTGAAGCATGTCTGTTGCCCCACACTGCTATACCTGTAGCATGTCTGTTGTCCACGCTGCTATACCTGAAGCATGTCTGTTGCCCCACACTGCTATACCTGTAGCATGTCTGTTGTCCACGCTGCTATACCTGAAGCATGTCTGTTGCCCCACACTGCTATTCCTGAAGCTTGTCTGTTGCCCCACACTGCTATACCTGAAACATGTCTGTTGCCCCACACTGCTATACCTGAAGCTTGTCTGTTGCCCCACACTGCTATACTTGAAGCTTGTCTGTTGCCCCACACTGCTATACCTGAAGCTTGTCTGTTGCCCCACACTGCTATACTTGAAGCTTGTCTGTTGCCCCACACTGCTATACCTGAAGCTTGTCTGTTGCCCCACACTGCTATACCTGAAGCTTGTCTGTGGCCCACGCTGCTATACCTGAAGCATGTCTGTTGCCCACACTGCTATACCTGCAGCATGTCTGTTGCCCCACACTGCTATACCTGAAGCATGTCTGTTGCCCACACTGCTATACCTGAAGCTTGTCTGTTGCCCCACACTGCTATACCTGAAGCATGTCTGTTGCCCACACTGCTATACCTGAAGCTTGTCTGTTGTCCACTGCTATTCCTGAAGCATGTCTGTTGCCCACACTGCTATACCTGTAGCATGTCTGTTGCCCCACACTGCTATACCTGAAGCATGTCTGTTGCCCACACTGCTATACCTGAAGCTTGTCTGTTGTCCACACTGCTATACCTGAAGCATGTCTGTTGCCCACACTGCTATACCTGAAGCATGTCTGTTGCCCCACACTGCTATACCTGAAGCATGTCTGTTGCCCACATTGCTATACCTGAAGCATGTCTGTTGCCCCACACTGCTATACCTGAAGCATGTCTGTTGCCCACACTGCTATACCTGAAGCATGTCTGTTGCCCCACACTGCTATACCTGTAGCATGTCTGTTGCCCACACTGCTATACCTGAAGCATGTCTGTTGCCCCACACTGCTATACCTGTAGCATGTCTGTTGCCCCACACTGCTATACCTGTAGCATGTGTGTGGTCTGCACCACAATGTCTGACTCACACGTGTCAGACCAAGTGATAAACACCAGCCCAACACTGACACCTGGGCGGCACACACCTGGTCGGCACACCCCTGGGCGGCACACACCTGGGCGACACACCCCTGGGCGGCACACACCTGGGCGGCACACACCTGGGCGGCACACACCTGGGCGGCACACCCCTGGGCGGCACACCCCTGGGCGGCACACACCTGGGCGACACACCCCTGGGCGGCACACACCTGGGCGGCACACACCTGGGCGGCACACACCTGGGCGGCACACCCCTGGGCGGCACACACCTGGGCGACACACCCCTGGGCGGCACACACCTGGGCGACACACACCTGGGCGGCACACACCTGGGCGGCACACCCCTGGGCGGCACACACCTGGGCGGCACACACCTGGGCGGCACACCCCTGGGCGGCACACCCCTGGGCGGCACACACCTGGGCGACACACCCCTGGGCGGCACACACCTGGGCGGCACACACCTGGGCGGCACACACCTGGGCGGCACACACCTGGGCGGCACACCCCTGGGCGGCACACACCTGGGCGACACACCCCTGGGCGGCACACACCTGGGCGGCACACACCTGGGCGGCACACACCTGGGCGGAACACACCTGGGCGGCACACACCTGGGCGGCACACCCCTGGGCGGCACACACCTGGGCGGCACACACCTGCTCCCTCCACGTACACCTGTCTTCAATTACTATTAATGACTGCGAAGGCACGGCCAAGATCCTGGAATTCCACGAGTTTCTGCAAGAAAATTGTTGTGTGTTGGTGTGTGTGTGTGTGTGTACTCACCTATATGTACTCACCTATATGTGCTTGCAGGATCGAGCATTGACTCTTGGATCCCGCCTTTCTAGCTATCGGTTGTTTACAGCAATGACTCCTGTCCCATTTCCCTATCATACCTGGTTTTAAAAGTATGAATAGTATTTGCTTCCACAACCTGTTCCCCAAGTGCATTCCATTTTTCTACTACTCTCACGCTAAAAGAAAACTTCCTAACATCTCTGTGACTCATCTGAGTTTCCAGTTTCCACCCATGTCCCCTCGTTCTGTTATTATTACGTGTGAACATTTCATCTATTTCCACTTTGTCAATTCCCCTGAGTATTTTATATGTCCCTATCATATCTCCTCTCTCCCTTCTTTTCTCTAGTGTCGTAAGGTTCAGTTCCTTCAGCCGCTCTTCATATCCCATCCCTCGTAGCTCTGGGACAAGCCTCGTCGCAAACCTCTGAACCTTCTCCAGTTTCTTTATGTGTTTCTTCAGGTGGGGGCTCCATGATGGCGCGGCATACTCTAAGACGGGTCTCACGTAGGCAGTGTAAAGTGCCCTAAAAGCTTCCTCATTTAGGTTTCTGAATGAAGTTCTAATTTTCGCCAGTGTAGAGTACGCTGCTGTCGTTATCCTATTTATATGTGCCTCAGGAGTTAGATTAGGTGTCACATCCACTCCCAGGTCTCTTTCTCGAATCGTTACAGGTAGGCTGTTCCCCTTCATTGTGTACTGTCCCTTTGGTCTCCTGTCACCTGATCCCATTTCCATAACTTTACATTTACTGGTGTTAAACTCCAGTAGCCATTTCCCTGACCATCTCTGCAGCCTGTTTAAGTCCTCTTGGAGGATCCTACAATCCTCGTCTGTCACAACTCTTCTCATTAATTTTGCGTCATCTGCAAACATTGACATGTATGATTCCACTCCTGTAAACATATCATTTACGTAAATTAGAAAGAGGATTGGTCCCAGCACCGATCCTTGAGGTACTCCACTTGTTACTGTTCGCCAGTCCGACTTTTCGCCCCTTACCATTACCCTCTGGCTCCTTCCTGTTAGGTAGTTCTTCACCCATACTAGGGCCTTTCCGCTTACTCCTGCCTGCCTCTCAAGTTTGTATAGCAGTCTCATGTGCGGTACCGTATCAAAGGCCTTTTGGCAGTCAAGAAATATGCAGTCTGCCCAGCCTTCTCTGTCCTGCCTTATCCTTGTTACTTTATCACAGAATTCTAAAAGGTTTGTTAGGCATGATTTCCCTGTCCAGAACCCATGTTGGTGCTTGTTTACAAACCCAATGCTCTCCAGGTGTTCAACAAGTCTTAGCCTAATTATTCTTTCTTATTGTGTGTGTGTGTGTGTGTGTGTGTGTGTGTGTGTGTGTGTGTGTGTACTCACCTATATGTACTCACCTATATGTGCTTGCAGGATCGAGCATTGACTCTTGGATCCCGCCTTTCTAGCTATCGGTTGTTTACAGCAATGACTCCTGTCCCATTTCCCTATCATACCTAGTTTTAAAAGTATGAATAGTATTTGCTTCCACAACCTGTTCCCCAAGTGCATTCCATTTTTCTACTACTCTCACGCTAAAAGAAAACTTCCTAACATCTCTGTGACTCATCTGAGTTTCCAGTTTCCACCCATGTCCCCTCGTTCTGTTATTATTACGTGTGAACATTTCATCTATTTCCACTTTGTCAATTCCCCTGAGTATTTTATATGTCCCTATCATATCTCCTCTCTCCCTTCTTTTCTCTAGTGTCGTAAGGTTCAGTTCCTTCAGCCGCTCTTCATATCCCATCCCTCGTAGCTCTGGGACAAGCCTCGTCGCAAACCTCTGAACCTTCTCCAGTTTCTTTATGTGTTTCTTCAGGTGGGGGCTCCATGATGGCGCGGCATACTCTAAGACGGGTCTCACGTAGGCAGTGTAAAGCGCCCTAAAAGCTTCCTCATTTAGGTTTCTGAATGAAGTTCTAATTTTCGCCAGTGTAGAGTACGCTGCTGTCGTTATCCTATTTATATGTGCCTCAGGAGTTAGATTGGGTGTCACATCCACTCCCAGGTCTCTTTCTCGAATCGTTACAGGTAGGCTGTTCCCCTTCATTGTGTACTGTCCCTTTGGTCTCCTGTCACCTGATCCCATTTCCATAACTTTACATTTACTGGTGTTAAACTCCAGTAGCCATTTCTCTGACCATCTCTGCAGCCTGTGTAAGTCCTCTTGGAGGATCCTACAATCCTCGTCTGTCACAACTCTTCTCATTAATTTTGCGTCATCTGCAAACATTGACATGTATGATTCCACTCCTGTAAACATATCATTTACGTAAATTAGAAAGAGGATTGGTCCCAGCACCGATCCTTGAGGTACTCCACTTGTTACTGTTCGCCAGTCCGACTTTTCGCCCCTTACCATTACCCTCTGGCTCCTTCCTGTTAGGTAGTTCTTCACCCATACTAGGGCCTTTCCGCTTACTCCTGCCTGCCTCTCAAGTTTGTATAGCAGTCTCATGTGCGGTACCGTATCAAAGGCCTTTTGGCAGTCAAGAAATATGCAGTCTGCCCAGCCTTCTCTGTCCTGCCTTATCCTTGTTACTTTATCATAGAATTCTAAAAGGTTTGTTAGGCATGATTTCCCTGTCCAGAACCCATGTTGGTGCTTGTTTACAAACCCAATGCTCTCCAGGTGCTCAACAAGTCTTAGCCTAATTATTCTTTCAAGTATTTTGCAGGGGATGCTTGTCAGTGATACGGGTCTGTAGTTAAGTGCCTCCTCCCTATCCCCCTTTTTGAAAATCGGTACGACATTTGCCTCCTTCCAGCAACTGGGCAATTCTCCCGACATAAGTGACTCATTGAAGATCATTGCCAGAGGCACGCTGAGAGCCTGCGCTGCCTCTTTAAGTATCCACGGTGATACTTTGTCTGGTCCAACAGCTTTATTTGCATCCAGTGTTGTCAACTGTTTCATTACATCCTCTGCTGTCACCTCTATATCTGATAGTCTTTCATCTTGGGTAATCTCTTCTAACAATGGGAGCTGCTCAGGCTCGGTAGTGAACACTCCATGGAATTTTGCATTCAGTACCTCGCAGATTTCCTTGTCGCTTTCTGTATATGCCCCTTCTGTTTTCCTCAGTCTTGTCACTTGGTCATTTACCGACATCTTCCTTCTTATATGGCTATGTAGTAATTTTGGTTGCTTTTTCGCTTTGACTGCAATATCGTTCTCATAATTTCTTTCCGACACTCGTCTTATGTTAATGTAATCATTCCTAGCTCTGTTACATCTAATCCTGTTGTCCTCTGTCCTTTGTCTTCTGTACTTCCTCCACTCCCTCCTGCTTCTCACCTTTGCTTCCTGACACTGTCTATTAAACCATGGGTTATTATATTCCCTCCTGCTTTTTTTCTTTATTGTTGGAATAAATCTATCTTCAGCCTCCTTGCATTTCAATATGACTTGGGTCATCATACCTTGCACTGTTTTTCCTCTAAGTTCTTCCTCCCACTGCACTTCTCCCAGGTAGTCCCTTATCCCTCTGTAGTCCCCTTTTCTGTAATCAAGTCTCCTTTCCCGGACCTCTTGTCCTTTGGTCACAATTTTAAGCTCCATCATGTAGTCAAAGGCTAGGACACAATGGTCACTAGCTCCTAGTGGTATTTCATGTTCCAACTGCTCGATGTCTTCTACATTCTGAGTGATAATGAGATCTAATAGGCTGGGCGTATCCCCTCCTCTTTCCCTAGTATCTTCTTTCACATGCTGTGTTAGGAAATTGTGTGTGTGTGTGTGTGTGTGTGTGTGTGTGTGTGTGTGTGTGGGTGGTGTTATGGTGTGTGTGTGTGTGTGTGTGTGTGTGTGTGTGTGTGTGGTGTTATTGTGTGTGTGTGTGTGTGTGTGTGTGTGTGTGTGTGTGTGTGTGTGTGTGTGTGTGTGTGTGTGTGTGTGTGTGTGTGGTGTTATGGTGTGTGTGTGTGTGTGTGTGTGTGTGTGTGTGTGTGTGTGTGTGTGTGTGTGTGTGTGTGTGTGTGTGTGTGTGTGTGTGTGTGGGTGGTGTTATGGTGTGTACTCACCTATTTGTACTCACCTATTTGTGCTTGCGGGGGTTGAGCTTTGGCTCTTTGGTCTGTGTGTGTGTGTGTGTGTGTGTGTGTGTGTGTGTGTGTGTGTGTGTGTGGGTGGTGTTATGGTGTGTGTGTGTGTGTGTGTGTGTGTGTGTGTGTGTGTGTGTGTGTGTGTGTGTGTGTGTGTGTGTGTGTGTGTGTGTGTGTGTGTGTGGGTGGTGTTATGGTGTGTGTGTGTGTGTGTGTGTGTGTGTGGGTTGTGTTATGGTGTGTGTGTGTGTGTGTGTGTGTGTGTGTGTGTGTGTGGGTGGTGTTATGGTGTGTGTGTGTGTGTGTGTGTGTGTGTGTGTGTGTGTGTGTGTGTGTGTGTGTGTGGGTGGTGTTATGGTGTGTGTGTGTGTGTATGTGTGGGTGGTGTTATGGTGTATTATGTACTAGAGAGTGTAGACGAGGAGAGAGAGTAAACACACTCGAGTGAACCCCCCGACACCCCTCCCCCATGGCTGCGAGTTTGACTCAGTTACCGGGTCCTGTGATAGAGTAAAGGGCCGCCCAGCACAACCACGTTATATCTCAACGTCTTCTCCGGGTTTCGGAAATGACATTTGCTCAGGTCAATTACCCAAGAATGCTGAGAATGTCGGCTGGGATGGGGTGGGGGGGTGGGAGGTGGGGGGAGAGAGTACCCCTCAGGAAGGAAGCTGAAGGTCACAGTGAGAGAGGGACCCTGGGATGAGGGAGGTGGGGGGGGGGGAGGTGGGGAGAGAGTACCCCTCAGGAAGGAAGCTGAAGGTCACAGTGAGAGAGGGACCCTGGGATGAGGGAGGCGACGAGTGGAGTATCACAAGGGTCGGTGCTGGAGCTCATCGTATTTATTACATAGTTCAACGACCTGACACGAGCAAATTGGCTCCTTCATATTAGTGTTTGCAGACGATGCACGACTACTGAGAAGAGCAGAGCCTGTGATATCCTGCAAACACATCTGGACACATTCTAGATGTTTGGAAAATGGAAGCTAGAATTAAACCCAGTCAAGTGCAATGTAATGATTCCAACAGGAGCGAGAAAGTTCGAACAAAACTAAAGGATGAAAGAGAGATTCTTGCATCAAAAAAGGAAGACATAACCCTCCACATGTGACGCCAGAAGCCCACATTATCAGACTAATGAGAGCAACATGCGCCATACTGGTCACCGTCCTCCTGGCCTTCACGGACTTGGCCACACACACCACCATTATCCCGTCGTAGCTCAGTCGATTAAGGCAGTGTCTGGGATGATCCCGGACGCAGGTTCGAATCCTCGTCACGGCCCTTGTGGATTTGTTCATTTGTTCAGACCGCCACCCTTATCCACGCCACCCACACCCACCACCACCCACAACACCGCCACCCACACCCGCCACCACCCACAACATCGCCGCCCACACCCACCACCACCCACAACACCACCACCCACACCCACCACCACCCACAACACCACTACCCACACCCACCACCACCCACAACACCACCACCCACACCCACCACCACCCACAACACCGCCACCCACACCCACCACCACCCACAACACCGCCACCCACACCCACCACCACCCACAACACCACCACCTACACCCACCACCACCCACAACACCGCCACCCACACCCACCACCACCCACAACACCACCACCCACACCCACCACCGCCCACAACACCACCACCTACACCCACCACCACCCACAACACCGCCACCCACACCCTCCACCACCCACAACACCACCACCCACACCCACAACCACCCACAACACCACCACCCACACCCTCCACCACCCACAACACCACCACACACAACACCACCACCCACACCCTCCACCACCCACAACACCACCACCCACAACACCACCACCCACAACACCACCACCCACAACACCACCACCCACACCCACCACCGCCCACAACACCACCACCCACACCCACCACCAATCACAACACCGCCACCCACACCCACCACCACCCACAACACCACCACCCACATCCACCACCACCCACAACACCACCACCCACACCCTCCACCACCCACAACACCACCACACACAACACCACCACCCACACCCTCCACCACCCACAACACCACCACCCACACCCTCCACCACCCACAACACCACCACCCACAACACCACCACCCACACCCACCACCACCCACAACACCACCACCCACAACACCACCACCCACAACACCACCACCCACACCCACCACCGCCCACAACACCACCACCCACACCCACCACCACCCACAACACCGCCAACCACACCCACCACCACCCACAACACCACCACCCACACCCACCACCACCCACAACACCACCACCCACACCCTCCACCACCCACAACACCACCACCCACACCCTCCACCACCCACAACACCACCACCCACACCCACCACCACTCACAACACCACCACCCACAACACCACCACCCACAACACCACCACCCACACCCACCACCGCCCACAACACCACCACCCACACCCACCACCACCCACAACACCGCCAACCACACCCACCACCACCCACAACACCACCACCCACACCCACCACCACCCACAACACCACCACCCACACCCTCCACCACCCACAACACCACCACCCACACCCTCCACCACCCACAACACCACCACCCACACCCTGCACCACCCACAACACCACCACCCACAACACCACCACCCACACCCACCACCATCCACACCCACCACCGCCCACACCCACCACCACCCACACCCTCCACCACCCACACCCACCACCACACACAACACCACCACCCACAACACCACCACCCACAACACCACCACCCACAACACCACCACCCACACCCTCCACCACCCACACCCACCACCACCCACACCCTCCACCACCCACAACACCACCACCCACACCCACCACCACCCACAACACCACCGACACCCTCCACCACCCACAACACCACCACCCACAACACCACCACCCACAACACCACCACCCACACCCACCACCACCCACAACACCACCACCCACACCCTCCACCACCCACAACACCACCACCCACACCCACCACCACCCACAACACCACCACCGACACCCTCCACCACCCACACCCTCCACCACCCACACCCACCACCACCCACAACACCACCACCCACACCCTCCATTACCCACAACACCGCCGCCCACACCCACCACCACCCACAACACCACCACCCACACCCACCACCACCCACAACACCACCACCGACACCCTCCATCACCCACACCCTCCACCACCCACACCCACCACCACCCACACCCTCCACCACCCACACCCACCACCACCCACAACACCACCACCCACAACACCACCACACACAACACCACCACCCACAACACCACCACCCACACCCTCCACCACCCACACCCACCACCACCCACACCCACCACCACCCACAACACCACCACCGACACCCTCCACCACCCACAACACCACCACCCACAACACCACCACCCACAACACCACCACCCACACCCTCCACCACCCACACCCTCCACCACCCACACCCACCACCACCTACAACACCACCACCCACACCCTCCACCACCCACAACACCACCACCCACACCCACCACCACCCACAACACCACCACCCACACCCACCACCGCCCACACCCACCACCACCCACACCCTCCAACACCCACACCTACCACCACCCACAACACCACCACCCCACCCTCCACCACCCACAACACCACCACCCACACCCTCCACCACCCACAACACCACCACCCACACCCACCACCACCCACACCCACCACCACCCACAACACCACCACCCACACCCACCACCACCCACAACACCACCACCCACACCCTCCACCACCCACAACACCACCACCCACACCCTCCATTACCCACAACACCACCACCCACACTCACCACCACCCACACCCACCACCACCCACACCCACCACCACCCACACCCTCCATTACCAACAACACCACCACCCACACCCTCCACCACCCACAACACCACCACCCACACCCTCCATTACCCACAACACCACCACCCACACTCACCACCACTCACACCCACCACCACCCACACCCACCACCACCCACACCCTCCATTACCCACAACACCACCACCCACACCCTCCACCACCCACACCCACCACCACCCACACCCTCCACCACCCACAACACCACCACCCACACCCACTACCACCCACACCCTCCACCACCCACACTCACCACCACTCACACCCACCACCCACAACATCACCACCCACACCCTCCACCACCCACACCCACCACCACCCACAACACCACCACCCACACCCACCACCACCCACACCCTCCACCACCAACACCCACCACCACCAACACCCACCACCACCCACACCCACCACCCACACCCTCCACCACCCACACCCACCACCACCCACACACACCACCACCCACAACACCACCACCCACAACACCACCCACAACACCACCACCCACACCCACCACCACCCACACCCTACACCACCCACACCCACCACCACCCACACCCACCCCCACTCACAACACCACCACCCACACCCACCACCACCCACAACACCACCACCCACACCCACCACCACCCACACCCTCCACCACCCACACCCACCACCACCCACAACACTACCACCGACACCCACCACCACCTACACCCTCCACCACCCACACCCACCACCACCCACAACACCACCACCCACAACACCACCACCCACACCCACCGCCGCCAACACCCACCACCACCCACAACACCACCACCCACAACACCACCACCCACAACACCACCACCCACAACATCACCACCCACACCCACCACCACCCACACCCACCACCACCCACACCCACCACCACCCACACCCACCACCGCCCACAACACCACCACCCACACCCATCACCACCCACAACACCACCACCCACAACACCACCACCAACACCCACCACCACCCACACCTACCAACACCCACAACACCGCCGCCCACACCCACCACCGCCCACACCCACCGCCGCCTACACCCACCACCGCCCACACCCACCACCCACCCACAACACCTCCACCCACAACACCACCACCCACAACACCTCCACCCACAACACCACCACCCACAACACCACCAACAACACCCACCACCACCCACACCTACCACCACCCACAACACCGCCGCCCACACCCACCACCGCCCACACCCACCACCACCCACACCCACCACCACCCACACCCACCGCCACCCACACCCACCGCCACCCACACCCACCACCACCCACACCCACCACCACCCACACCCACCACCACCCACAACACCGCCACCCACACCCACCACCACCCACAACACCGCCGCCCACACCCACCACCACCCACAACACCGCAGCCCACACCCACCACCACCCACAACACCGCCGCCCACACCCACCACCACCCACAACACCGCCGCCCACACCCACCACCACCCACAACACCACCGCCCACACCCACCACCACCCACAACACCGCCGCCCACACCCACCGCCGCCCACAACAACCTGTCATGCCAACGAAAAAATTCCTGGAACCCAAAGCCCCGAAATTCAAAATGGCCGCCGAAGTCATCACAAGTATTCCAGGAAAATGTTGAAGGTGGAGTGGAGGACGGTGGAGTGGAGGGCGGTGGAGTGGAGGGAGGTGGAGTGGAGGGAGGTGGAGTGGAGGGAGGTGGAGTGGAGGGCGGTGGAGTGGAGGGCGGTGGAGTGGAGGGCGGTGGAGTGGAGGGCGGTGGTGTGGAGGGTGGTGGAGTGGAGGGCGGTGGTGTGGAGGGCGGTGGAGTGGAGGGCGGTGGAGTGGAGGGCGGTGGAGTGGAGTGCGGTGGAGTGGAGGGCGGTGGTGTGGAGGGTGGTGGAGTGGAGGGCGGTGGAGTGGAGGGCGGTGGAGTGGAGGGCGGTGGAGTGGAGGGCGGTGGAGTGGAGGGCGGTGGAGTGGAGGGCGGTGGAGTGGAGGGCGGTGGTGTGGAGGGCGGTGGAGTGGAGGGCGGTGGAGTGGAGGGCGGTGGAGTGGAGGGCGGTGGAGTGGAGGGCGGTGGTGTGGAGGGCGGTGGAGAGGAGGGCGGTGGTGTGGAGGGCGGTGGAGTGGAGGGCGGTGGTGTGGAGGGCGGTGGAGTGGAGGGCGGTGGAGTGGAGGGCGGTGGAGTGGAGGGCGGTGGAGTGGAGGGCGGTGGAGTGGAGGGCGGTGGAGTGGAGGGCGGTGGTGTGGAGGGCGGTGGAGTGGAGGGCGGTGGAGTGGAGGGTGGTGGTGTGGAGGGCGGTGGTGTGGAGGGCGGTGGAGTGGAGGGCGGTGGAGTGGAGGGCGGTGGAGTGGAGGGCGGTGGTGTGGAGGGCGGTGGAGTGGAGGGCGGTGGAGTGGAAGGCGGTGGTGTGGAGGGCGGTGGAGTGGAGGGCGGTGGAGTGGAGGGCGGTGGTGTGGAGGGCGGTGGAGTGGAGGGCGGTGGAGTGGAGGGCGGTGGAGTGGAGGGCGGTGGAGTGGAGGGCGGTGGTGTGGAGGGCGGTGGAGTGGAGGGCGGTGGAGTGGAGGGCGGTGGTGTGGAGGGCGGTGGAGTGGAGGGCGGTGGAGTGGAGGGCGGTGGAGTGGAGGGCGGTGGAGTGGAGGGCGGTGGTGTGGAGGACGGTGGAGTGGAGGGCGGTGGAGTGGAGGGCGGTGGAGTGGAGGGCGGTGGAGTGGAGGGCGGTGGTGTGGAGGGCGGTGGAGTGGAGGGCGGTGGAGTGGAGGGCGGTGGTGTGGAGGGCGGTGGAGTGGAGGGCGGTGGAGTGGAGGGCGGTGGTGTGGAGGGCGGTGGAGTGGAGGGCGGTGGAGTGGAGGGCGGTGGAGTGGAGGGCGGTGGTGTGGAGGGCGGTGGAGTGGAGGGCGGTGGAGTGGAGGGCGGTGGTGTGGAGGGCGGTGGAGTGGAGGGCGGTGGAGTGGAGGGCGCTGGAGTGGAGGGCGGTGGAGTGGAGGGCGGTGGTGTGGAGGGCGGTGGAGTGGAGGGCGGTGGAGTGGAGGGCGGTGGAGTGGAGGGCGCTGGTGTGGAGGGCGGTGGAGTGGAGGGTGGTGGAGTGGAGGGCGGTGGAGTGGAGGGTGGTGGAGTGGAGGGTGGTGGAGTGGAGGGAGGTGGAGTGGAGGGAGGTGGAGTGGAGGAAGGTGGAGTGGAGGGAGGTGGAGTGGAGGGCGGTGGAGTGGAGGGCGGTGGAGTGGAGGGCGGTGGAGTGGAGGGCGGTGAAGTGGAGGGCGGTGGAGTGGAGGGCGGTGGAGTGGAGGGTGGTGGAGTGGAGGAAGGTGGAGTGGAGGGCGGTGGAGTGGAGGGTGGTGGAGTGGAGGGCGGTGGAGTGGAGGGCCGTGGAGTGGAGGGCGGTGGAGTGGAGGGCGGTGGAGTGGAGGGCGGTGGAGTGAAGGGCGGTGGAGTGGAGGGTGGTGGAGTGGAGGAAGGTGGAGTGGAGGGCGGTGGAGTGGAGGGTGGTGGAGTGGAGGGCGGTGGAGTGGAGGGTGGTGGAGTGGAGGGCGGTGGAGTGGAGGGAGGTGGAGTGGAGGGAGGTGGAGTGGAGGGTGGTGGAGTGGAGGGCGGTGGAGTGGAGGGAGGTGGAGTGGAGGGTGGTGGAGTGGAGGGTGGTGGAGTGGAGGGCGGTGGAGTGGAGGGCGGTGGAGTGGAGGGCGGTGGAGTGGAGGGCGGTGGAGTGGAGGGTGGTGGAGTGGAGGGCGGTGGAGTGGAGGGCGGTGGAGTGGAGGGCGGTGGAGTGGAGGGTGGTGGAGTGGAGGGAGGTGGAGTGGAGGGTGGTGGAGTGGAGGGAGGTGGAGTGGAGAGAGGTGGAGTGGAGGAAGGTATAGTGGAGGGAGGTGGAGTGGAGGGAGGTGGAGTGGAGGGAGGTGGAGTGGAGGGCGGTGGAGTGGAGGGCGGTGGAAGTGGAGGGCGGTGGAGTGGAGGGTGGTGGAGTGGAGGGCGGGGAAGTGGAGGAAGGTGGAGTGGAGGGCGGTGGAGTGGAGGGTGGTGGAGTGGAGGAAGGTGGAGTGGAAGGCGGTGGAGTGGAGGGTGGTGGAGTGGAGGGTGGTGGAGTGGAGGGCGGTGGAGTGGAGGGAGGTGGAGTGGAGGGTGGTGGAGTGGAGGGCGGTGGAGTGGAGGGTGGTGGAGTGGAGGGAGGTGGAGTGGAGAGCGGTGGAGTGGAAGAAGGTGGAGTGGGTGAGAGGGAGGGTGAGAGGGAGGGTGAGAAGGAGAGTGAGAGGGAGGGTGAGAGGGAAAGTGAGAGGGAAAGTGATAAGGAGGGTGATAAGGAGGGGGAGAGGGAGGGTGAGAGGGAGGTTGAGAGGGAGAGTGAGAGGAAGGGTGAGAGGGAGGGTGAGAGGGAGGGTGAGAGGGTTGTGGGTGGTGGTGGGTGTGGGTGGTGGAGGGTGTAGGTGGTGGTGGGTGTGGGTGGTAGTGTTGTGGGTGGTGGTGGGTGTGGGTGGTGGAGGGTGTGGGTGGTGGTGGGTGTGGGTGGTGGTGTTGTGGGTGGTGGTGGGTGTGGGTGGTGGTGTTGTGGGTGGTGGTGGGTGTGGGTGGTGGTGGGTGTGGGTGGTGGAGGGTGTGGGTGGTGGTGGGTGTGGGTGGTGGTGTTGTGGGTGGTGTTGTGGGTGGTGGTGTTGTGGGTGGTGGTGTGTGTGGGTGGTGGTGGGTGTGGGTGGTGGAGGGTGTGGGTGGTGGAGTGGAGGGCGGTGGAGTGGAGGGCGGTGGAGTGGAGGGCGGTGGAGTGGAGGGTGGTGGAGTGGAGGAAGGTGGAGTGGAGGGCGGTGGAGTGGAGGGTGGTGGAGTGGAGGGCGGTGGAGTGGAGGGTGGTGGAGTGGAGGGCGGTGGAGTGGAGGGAGGTGGAGTGGAGGGTGGTGGAGTGGAGGGTGGTGGAGTGGAGGGCGGTGGAGTGGAGGGAGGTGGAGTGGAGGGTGGTGGAGTGGAGGGTGGTGGAGTGGAGGGCGGTGGAGTGGAGGGCGGTGGAGTGGAGGGCGGTGGAGTGGAGGGCGGTGGAGTGGAGGGTGGTGGAGTGGAGGGCGGTGGAGTGGAGGGCGGTGGAGTGGAGGGCGGTGGAGTGGAGGGCGGTGGAGTGGAGGGCGGTGGAGTGAAGGGCGGTGGAGTGGAGGGCGGTGGAGTGGAGGGCGGTGGAGTGGAGGGTGGTGGAGTTGAGGGCGGTGGAGTGGAGGGCGGTGGAGTGGAGGGCGGTGGAGTGGAGGGTGGTGGAGTGGAGGGAGGTGGAGTGGAGGGTGGTGGAGTGGAGGGAGGTGGAGTGGAGAGAGGTGGAGTGGAGGAAGGTATAGTGGAGGGAGGTGGAGTGGAGGGAGGTGGAGTGGAGGGAGGTGGAGTGGAGGGCGGTGGAGTGGAGGGCGGTGGAATGGAGGGG
>NC_091189.1:25083458-25095958 GCF_040958095.1 Procambarus clarkii
TATGTGTGAACACCTTGTATGTGTGAACACCTTGTATGTGAACACCTTGTGTGTGTGAACACCTTGTATGTGAACACCTTGTGTGTGTGAACACCTTGGGTGTGTGTGAACACCTTGTATGTGAACACCTTGTGTGTGTGAACACCTTGTATGTGAACACCTTGTGTGTGTGAACACCTTGGGTGTGTGTGAACACCTTGTATGTGAACACCTTGTGTGTGTGAACACCTTGGGTGTGTGTGAACACCTTGTATGTGAACACCTTGTGTGTGTGAACACCTTGTGTGTCTGTGAACACCTTGTATGTGAACACCTTGTATGTGAACACCTTGTGTGTGTGAACACCTTGTGTGTGTGAACACCTTGGGTGTGTGTGAACACCTTGTATGTGAACACCTTGTGTGTGTGAACACCTTGGGTGTGTGTGAACACCTTGTATGTGAACACCTTGTATGTGAACACCTTGTGTGTGTGAACACCTTGGGTGTGTGTGAACACCTTGTATGTGAACACCTTGTATGTGAACACCTTGTGTGTGTGAACACCTTGTGTGTGTGAACACCTTGTGTGTGAACACCTTGTGTGTGAACACCTTGTGTGTGTGAACACCTTGTGTGTGTGAACACTTTGTGTGTGAACACCTTGTGTGTGTGAACACCTTGTGTGTGTGAACACCTTGTGTGTGTGAACACCTTGTGTGTGAACACCTTGTGTGTGAACACCTTGTGTGTGAACACCTTGTGTGTGTGAACACCTTGTGTGTGAACACCTTGTGTGCGTGAACACCTTGTGTGTGTGAACACCTTGTGTGTGAACACCTTGTGTGTGTGAACACCTTGTGTGTGTGAACACCTTGTGTGTGTGAACACCTTGTGTGTGAACACCTTGTGTGTGAACACCTTGTGTGTGTGAACACCTTGTGTGTGTGAACACCTTGTGTGTGAACACCTTGTGTGTGAACACCTTGTGTGTGAACACCTTGTGTGTGTGAACACCTTGTGTGTGTGAACACCTTGTGTGTGTGAACACCTTGTGTGTGAACATCTTGTGTGTGTGTGGACACCTTGTGTGTGTGAACACCTTGTGTGTGTGTGGACACCTTGTGTGTGAACACCTTGCGTGCGTTTACCCTGTGTGTGTGAACACCTTGTGTGTGAACACCTTGTGTGTGTGAACACCTTGTGTATGAACACCTTGTGTGTGTGAACACCTTGTGTGTGTGTGTGTGGACACCTTGTGTGTGTGAACACCCTGTGTATGAACACATTGTGTGTGAACACCTTGTGTGTGAACACCTTGTGTGTGTGAACACCTTGTGTATGAACACCTTGTGTGTGTGAACACCTTGTGTGTGTGAACACCTTGTGTGTGTGAACACCCTGTGTGTGTGAACACCTTGTGTGCGTGAACACCTTGTGTGTGTGAACACCTTGTGTGTGAACACCTTGTGTGTGTGAACACCTTGTGTGTGTGAACACCTTGTGTGTGAACACCTTGTGTGTGTGAACACCTTGTGTGTGAACACCTTGTGTGTGAACACCTTGTGTGTGAACACCTTGTGTGTGTGAACACCTTGTGTGTGTGAACACCTTGTGTGTGAACACCTTGTGTGTGTGAACACCTTGTGTGTGTGTGGACACCTTGTGTGTGTGAACACCTTGTGTGTGTGTGGACACCTTGTGTGTGTAAACACCTTGCGTGCGTTTACCCTGTGTGTGTGAACACCTTGTGTGTGAACACCTTGTGTGTGTGAACACCTTGTGTATGAACACCTTGTGTGTGTGAACACCTTGTGTGTGTGTGGACACCTTGTGTGTGTGAACACCCTATGTATGAACACATTGTGTGTGAACACCTTGTGTGTGTGAACACCTTGGGTTTGTGTGAACACCTTGTATGTGAACACCTTGTGTGTGTGAACACCTTGTATGTGAACACCTTGTGTGTGTGAACACCTTGGGTGTGTGTGAACACCTTGTATGTGAACACCTTGTGTGTGTGAACACCTTGTGTGTGTGAACACCTTGTGTGTCTGAACACCTTGTGTGTGTGTGGACACCTTGTGTGTGTGAACACCCTGTGTATGAACACATTGTGTGTGAACACCTTGTGTGTGGGAACACCTTGTGTGTGTGTGAACACCTTGTGTGTGTGAACACCCTGTGTATGAACACATTGTGTGTGAACACCTTGTGTGTGAACACCTTGTGTGTGAACATCTTGTGTGTGAACACGGTGCGTATGAACACGGTGCGTATGAAGACGGTGCGTATGAACACAGTGCGTAGGAACACAGTGCATATGAACACGGTGCGTATGAACACGGTGCGTATGAACAGAGTGCGTATGAACACGGTGCGTATGAACAGAGTGCGTATGAACACAGTGCGTATGAACACAGTGCGTATGAACACGATGCGTAAAGGGGTCCTCCCACCCCGTGACTTACAACCTTCCTAACAACCATTACTGAACAGTTCCGGGAACTCTACAACTGTTATCGTGTCCTGAAAGCCGAATTTCCCTCATTCCTTTAATAGTAAAACTACGAGAATTGTTCGTATCTTGCACCCCCCCTCCTCCCCTCCCCCCGCTCCTCCCCCCTGTCCCTCTACCCTCCAGCCCCTTCCCCCTCCTCCCCCCTCCCCCCTCCTTCCCAGTGCTATATAGTCGTAGTGCCTTGGCGCTTTACCCTGATTATTTCTCCCTGCTGTAGGAGACGCCGCAGCAGACGGCAGGAGACGCAGCAGGAGACGCAGCAGGAGACGCAGCAGGAGACGCAGCAGCAGACGCAGCAGCAGACGCAGCAGCAGACGCAGCAGCAGACGCAACAGCAGACGCAGCAGCAGACGCAACAGCAGTGCGATGCTTCGGTTATCGATTCAATCAGTTCACCGCCAGCGTTCACAAGAGAATTTTCTTAAGAGCAATTTTTTCGTGTGATGTAGACAACTGATATTGATTGATAGATACGCATGAGATAGACACACGTGGGATTGATTGATAGACATGGAATGGATAGATAGAGGCGTGTGTGATTACCTGTTTGTGGTTTTAATGAAAAACTGTTCAAAGTCAAGGTGTCTAGCTACACTTTGTTCATCTAACGTGGTCTTTCTTTGTTCATAAGAACATTAGAATGAAGGAGCTGCCTCGTATGGGCCAACAGGCCTTCTGCAGTTAGCCTTGATTATTATGTTTTTCAAGGTAACTGCAGGAGGCCTATTGGCCCATTCGAGTCAGATTCTATTTATATCCACCCAATCTCATTCATAAATATGTCTAACCTACGCTTGAAACAATCAAGGGATCCTACTTCTATTATGTTACGCGGTAATTGGTTCCATAAATCAACAACCCTGTTACCGAACCAGTATTTATCCAAGTCTTTCCTTTTATGAAAGACTTGGGTAAATACTGGTTCGGTAACAGGGTTGTTGATTTGTGGAACCAATTGCCTCGTAACGTGGTGGAGGTGGGGTCCCTCGATTGTTTCAAGCGCGGGTTGGACATGTATATGAGTGGGATTGGGTGGTTATAAATAGGAGCTGCCTCGTATGGGCCAATAGGCCTTCTGCGGTTGCCTTTGTTCTTATGTTCTTATCCAAACTTATCAAATTTATACCCATTGTTTCGTGTTGATACTTTTAATACCCTATTAATATCCCCCTTTGTTATGTCCATTCATCCACTTGTAAACATCTATAATGTCACCCCCTAACTCTTCGCCTTTCTTGAGAATGTAATTTAAGCTTCGTCAATCTTTCTTCATATGACAGGTTTCTAATTTGCAGGATTAACTTTGTCATCCTACGGTGGACGCGTCCTAGTGAATTTATATCCATTCTATAGTACGACGACCAAAACTGAACTGCATAATCTAAATGGGGCCTAACCAGAGCAAGATATAGCTGAAGAACCACACCAGGTGTCTTGTTACTAACGCTGCGATTAATAAATCCTAGTGTTCTACTTGCCTTATTACGAACATTCATGCATTGATTTTTTCATTTTAAATTCTTACTAATCATAACTGCCAGATCCTTTCGCAATCCGACTTCTCAATCTCAACACCATCTAGCTCGTATCTTGTAACTCCATCACCATTACCTAGCCTCAAAACCTTACATTTGTAGGGGGGTAGAAATAGCCTAAGCTACTCTATCCCTTTGAGATGTATTTCTTTCTTGTCTCAATAAACATACTTGAACTTGAACTTACATTTGTCAGCATTAAACTACATCTTCCAATCTTTTGACCATTTGAAAACCCTATTTAGATCGTCTTGAAGTGACAGAGAGTCCATTTCCGTGCCTATTTCCCTCCCGATTTTTGTATCATCGTCAAGTTTGCAAATATTGCTGCTCAAACCTGAACCTAAGTCATTTAATTTAGTGTGGTCTTACTTTGTTTATTTAGTGTGGTGTTTACTTTGTTCAGGGAGGAAGAGAGAGAGAGAGAGAGAGAGAGAGAGAGAGAGAGAGAGAGAGAGAGAGAGAGAGAGAGAGAGAGAGAGAGAGAGAGAGAGAGAGAGAGAGAGAGAGAGAGAGGGAGGGAGAGAGAGAGACAGAGAGAGAGAAGGAATAATGTGAAGAGAGAGAGAGGATGGAGCCAGGAGCCTCCTCCAAGACCAGCACTCAGCCATTGATGAAGAAGAGGGTTGTCAACACACAGAGTGAAGACACAACGTCAGAGTACACACACAGGTTGTGTACACATTCATCTCTATCTCTCAATATAATATTCAAGGAAAACAAAGCTGAGTTTCGTGGGGCTTTAAGACCAACTTAACCTCTTACGTCATGGCAGAAATCTTGTATGTAGTCCATTAGTCTCTGGTAATTAAAACCCGGCAGGAGGGCGTAACGAGGGGGGGAGGGGGAGGGAGTGAGGGAGGGAGTGGGGGAGGGAGTGGGGGAGGGAGTGGTGGAGGGAGTGGGGGAGGGAGTGGGGGAGGGAGTGAGGGAGGGAGTGGTGGAGGGAGTGGTGGAGAGAGTGGGGGAGGGAGTGGTGGAGAGAGTGGGGGAGGGAGTGGGGGAGGTGGCTTCCACCACCTCTACTTTCACCGCATTCAACTACTGTCCTGTAATATTTGTTCTCAATTCAATGAGGCTGTCGTTGTCCATCTTGTCTTTTCCCCTCAATATTTTGTATGTAGTGATCATATCACTTCTGTTTCTTCTCTCGTCTAGGGTTGTGAGGTTCAGTTTTCTAAACTTATACTCGTATCTTAACCCTATTAGTACTGGCCTTAGTCTTGTCGCCAAGCTAATTTTTAATCAAAGTTCGTTTTGGGTTTCACACGATACGGATTCCAGGCGGGTGCTACATACTCCAGCCCTGGTCTAACACAGGCTGTGAAGCTTACCTTAAAAGTCTTTAATTAGGCCTTATAAACACCGTGGTAATGTGTGCCAGCGTCCCATAAGCCTCCAGCGCCCCAGTTCGAAGCCTCCAGCGTCCCATATGCTTCCAGCGCCCCAGTTCGAAGCCTCCAGCGCCCAAGTTCGAAGCCTTCGGCGCCCCATATGCTTCCAGCGCCCCAGTTCGAAGCCTCCAGCGCCCAAGTTCGAAGCCTTCAGCGTCCCATATGCTTCTAGCGCCCCAGTTCGAAGCCTTCAGCGCCCCAGTTCGAAGCCTTCAGCGCCCCAGTTCGAAGCCTTCAGCGCCCCATATGCTTCCAGCGCCCCAGTTCGAAGCCTCCAGCGTCCCATATGCTTCCAGCGCCCCAGTTCGAAGCCTTCAGCGTCCCATATGCTTCCAGCGCCCCAGTTCGAAGCCTTAAGCGCCCCATATGCTTCCAGCGCCCCAGTTCGAAGCCTCCAGCGCCCCAGTTCGAAGCCTTCAGCGCCCCATATGCTTCCAGCGCCCCAGTTCGAAGCCTTCAGCGTCCCATATGCTTCCAGCGCCCCAGTTTGAAGCCTTAAGCGCCCCATATGCTTCCAGCGCCCCAGTTCGAAGCCTTAAGCGCCCCATATGCTTCCAGCGCCCCAGTTCGAAGCCTCCTTGAGTGAGCGGACGGAGTAAGCGATGGAATTGTATCCAATACCAATTTGTTTGGTCCTTTCTGCATGATTCTTGTAGCGCCATGCCCTGATGGCGTCCCTCCCTCCCTCCCTCGCTCCCTCCCGGTCCTTGGGCGTTTCTCTCCATCACTAAACAGGGGCGCCTCTGGGAGAGGTTGCCATGGTTACCATAGACCGGCTCTTACACATCCCCCCCCCCATCTCCAGACCCTTGCAATACCTTCCCCCCTTGTTCCTGCAATCTTCCCCAGGCTGCTACGACCTTCCCGTGGATCTTACAATACTCCACCCGGATCTTACAATCCTCCACCCGGATCTTACAATCCTCCACCCGGATCTTACAATCCTTCACCCGGATCTTACAATCCTCCACCCGGATCTTACAATCATCTCCTGTTTCTTACAGTCTCTCCTCTTCTAATCTTTGCAATTATCCTTAAATCCTACATTCCTCCCCTGGCTCCTACAATCCTCCCTGGCTCTTACAATCCTCCCCCTGGCTCCTACAATCCTCCCCTGGCTCCTACAATCCTCCCCTGGCTCCTACAATCCTCCCCTGGCTCCTACAATCCTCCCCCGGCTCCTACAATCCTCCCCTGGCTCCTATAATCCTCCCCTGGCTCCTATAATCCTCCCTGGCTCCAATAATCCTCCACTGGCTCCTACAATCCTCCCCTGGCTCCTACATTCCTTCCCTAGCTCCTACAATCATCCCCCCGGCTCCTACAATCCTCCCCTGGCTCCTACAATCCTCCCCTGGTTCCTACAATCCTCCCCTGGCTCCTACAATTCTCCCCTGGCTTCTTCAATCCTCCCCTGGTTCTTACAATCCTCCCCTGGTTCCTTCAATCCTCCCCCTGGCTCTTACAATCCTCCCCTGGTTCCTACAATCCTCCCCTGGCTCCTACACTCCTCCACTGGCTCCTACAATCCTCCCCTGGCTCCTACAATCCTTCCCTAGCTCCTACAATCATCCCCCGGCTCCTACAATCCTCCCCTGGCTTCTACAATCCTCCCCTGGCTCCTACAATTCTCCCCTAGCTTCTTCAATCCTCCCCTGGCTCTTACAATCCTCCCCTGGCTCCTACAATCCTCCCTGGCTCTTACAATCCTCCCCCTGGCTCCTACAATCCTCCCCTGGCTCCTACAATCCTCCCCTGGCTCCTACAATCCTTCCCGGCTCCTACAATCCTCCCCTGGCTCCTACAATCCTCCCCTGGCTCCTATAATCCTCCCTGGCTTCTATAATCCTCCCCTGGGTCTTACAATCCTCCACTGGCTCCTACAATCCTCCCCTGGCTCCTACATTCCTTCCCTAGCTCCTACAATCATCCCCCCGGCTCCTACAATCCTCCCCTGGCTCCTACAATCCTCCCCTGGTTCCTACAATCCTCCCCTGGCTCCTACAATTCTCCCCTGGCTTCTTCAATCCTCCCCTGGCTCTTACAATCCTCCCCTGGTTCCTACAATCCTCCCCTGGCTACTACACTCCTCCCTGGCTCCTACAATCCTCCCTGGCTCCTACAATCCTCCCTGGCTCCTACAATCCTCCCCTGGCTCCTACAATCCTCCCTGGCTCCTACAATCCTCCCCTGGCTCCTACAATCCTCCCCTGACTCCTACAATCCTTCCCTGGCTCCTACAATCCTCCCCTTGCTCCTACAATCCTCCCTGGCTCCTACAATCCTCCCCTGGCTCCTACAATCCTCCCTGGCTCCTACAATCCTCCCCTGGCTCCTACACTCCTCCACTGGCTCCTACAATCCTCTCCTGGCTCCTACAATCCTTCCCTAGCTCCTACAATCATCCCCCCGGCTCCTACAATCCTCCCCTGGCTCCTACAATCCTCCCCTGGTTCCTACAATCCTCCCCTGGCTCCTACAATTCTCCCCTAGCTTCTTCAATCCTCCCCTGGCTCTTACAATCCTCCCCTGGTTCCTACAATCCTCCCCCTGGCTCTTACAATCCTCCCCTGGTTCCTACAATCCTCCCCTGGCTACTACACTCCTCCCTGGCTCCTACAATCCTCCCTGGCTCCTACAATCCTCCCTGGCTCCTACAATCCTCCTCTGGCTCCTACAATCCTCCCTGGCTCCTACAATCCTCCCCTGGCTCCTACAATCCTCCCCTGACTCCTACAATCCTTCCCTGGCTCCTACAATCCTCCCCTTGCTCCTACAATCCTCCCTGGCTCCTACAATCCTCCCCTGGCTCCTACAATCCTCCCTGGCTCCTACAATCCTCCCCTGGCTCCTACACTCCTCCCTGGCTCCTACACTCCTCCCTGGCTTCTACACTCCTCCCTGGCTCCTACAATCCTCCCCTGGCTCCTGCAATCCTCCCCTGGCTCCTACAATCCTCCCCTGGCTCCTACAATCCTCCCCTGGCACCTACAATCCTCCCCTAGCTCCTACAATCCTCCCCTGGCTCCTACAATCCTTCCCTGGCTCTTACAATCCTCCCCTGGCTCCTACAATCCTCCCCTGGATCCTACAATCATCCCCCGGCTCCTACAATCCTCTCCTGGCTCCTACAATCCTCCCCTGGCTCCTACAATCCTCCCTGGCTCCTACAATCCTCCCCTGGCTCCAACAATCCTCCCTGGCTCCTACAATCCTCCCCTGGCTCCTACAATCCTCCCCTGGCTCCTACAATCCTCCCCTGACTCCTACAATCCTTCCCTGACTCCTACAATCTTCCCCTGGCTCCTACAATCCTCCCTGGCTCCTACAATCCTTCCCTGCCTCCTACAATCCTCCCCTGGCTCCTGCAATCCTCCCCTGGCTCCTACAATCCTCCCCTGGCTCCTACAATCCTCCCCTGGCTCCTACAATCCTCCCCTGGCTCCTACAATCCTCCCCTAGCTCCTACAATCCTCCCACGCTCCTACAATCCTCCCCTGGCTCTTACAATCCTCCCCTGGCTCCTACAATCTTCCCCTGGCTCCTACAATCCTCCCCTGGCTCCTACAATCCTCCTCTGGCTCCTATAATCCTCCTTGGCTCCTATAATCCTCCCCTGGCTCCTATAATCCTCCCCTGGCTCCTACAATCCTCCCCTGGCTCCAACAATCCTCCCCTGGCTCCAACAATCCTCCCCTGGCTCCTACAATCCTCCCCTGGCTCCTACAATCCTCCCTGGCTCCTACACTCCTCCCTGGCTTCTACACTCCTCCCTGGCTCTTACAATCCTCCCCTGGCTCCTACAATCTTGAGACACCTCACTCTTTTAATGAGAGACTAATTTCGTTCAGGTATGATTGGCAGAGTTTCTAAAGGTCGCCTTTACTGGAAAACACTTAAAGTGAAGAAAAGAGTTGAGTGCACTTAATTCAAGGTAAGAAAACAGCTGAGTGCACTTAAATCAAGGCAAGATAACAGCTGAGTGCACTTAAATCAAGGCAAGATAACAGCTGAGTGCACTTAAATCAAGGCAAGATAACAGCTGAGTGCACTTAAATCAAGGCAAGATAACAGCTGAGTGCACTTAAATCAAGGCAAGATAACAGCTGAGTGCACTTAAATCAAGGCAAGATAACAGCTGAGTGCACTTAAATCAAGGCAAGAAAGGGGGACTTGAAGAAGTAATGTGGAACAATGTTGGTAAACAATGTGTTAGTTGGTGAGAGTTTAGAGCAGAGTGCACCAGGGACGCACTCTACACCCTTCCACTCACGCCACCCCTCCACACACACACTCACGCCATCCCTCCACACACACACTCACTCCACCCCTCCACACACACACTCACTCCACCCCTCTACACACACACTCACTCCACCCCTCCACACACACACTCACTCCACCCCTCCACACACACACTCACTCCACCCCTCTACACACACACTCACTCCACCCCTCCACACACACACTCACTCCACCCCTCCACACACACACTCACTCTCTGCTTCCTCACAAACACTACACGTCTGCTTACCTTCCTAGCTACTTGGAACTTTTTGTTCCAGGTGGCGAATCTTTAACAACAACAACAAAGTTCAAACTTTACGTCTAAAGCAACTTAGTTCTATATATTGTCCTATTATCACACACGCTTCTAAAATTATTAATTTATGTTCCAAAAGTCTTTATTAGTCACATTATTGCTATACATATCCTTTGATCCGTATAAAGAAATATCATGTACACATTATATTCTCTCACATACCTTCCCTACAGACTGTTCAGTGGAGAAACACACGTACACCCCCGCTACCACCAGGTACCCTAACCTAACCTACCAACAGGTACCCTAACCTAACCTACCAATATGTACCCTAACCTAACCTACCAATATGTACCCTAACCTAACCTACCAACAGGTACCCTAACCTAACCTACCAATATGTACCCTAACCTAACCTACCAACAGGTACCCTAACCTAACCTACCAACAGGTACCCTAACCTAACCTACCAATATGTACCCTAACCTAACCTACCAACAGGTACCCTAACCTAACCTACCAACAGGTACCCTAACCTAACCTACCAACAGGTACCCTAACCTAACCTACCAACATGTACCCTAACCTAACCTACCAACAGGTACCCTAACCTAACCCTCAAACACTGACCCTCAGTGACCTACTTCTCAGTACAGTAACCCCCTTTACACTCTACACAGCCATTCACGTCCCATACCTGTCCACGACACATACTAAACTAATGCCTCTATAATTCCCCCTCTGATCTAATATATGTATACAGTGTGACAATCGCGGGTCCGTCTGTCTGTCCCACCAGGCCCGCCCCCCCCCATGCCTCTAGCGGGGAAACACAAGACTGTAAGTTTCAGGCTCACTACACATGTCCCGGGTCAACACCACACCAGCCGCAGACACACGCCGCCAGCCACGGGGACAGGCACGGCTTCAGGGGATATCCCTAGGGAATGGACGAATATTCTGTCTGCTATCCTTTGGCTAGGATAGGGCTGTAGGGACGCACCCCCCCCCCTCTCGTATTGTCAGGGTGCTAAATGAAAACATCAAAATATAATGATAAAATAGTGAGCCTTTTGCGAAGATATTAGACAAAGATCTTAAACGAGTGACAAGTGCTTCAAAGCCAGCACTATTCGCCATTAACATTGACATTACTAAACTGAAAAAAAAGAAAAGAAAAATGTCACCAACCGAATTTTAAGCCGGACAGAAGCCAGCTTACAACCGGGCGAGCAGCCGAGCTTTAAACCCCCCACCACAACCCATCTCTGAACCTCTTCCCACGTCAACTTAAGACACGACAGGAAAGCCCGCCGCTGGAGAGGCAACACCTCTCCCTCCTCCTCCTGTAGGAGGAGGTCCTCCTCCCTCCTCCTCCTGTAGGTGGAGGTCCTCCTCCACCTCCAGCAGCAACAGCAGGAGGACGAGGAGGACGAGGACGAGGAGGACGAGGAGGAGGGAATAGGGCAAGGATTTGGAGAGAAAGAGGGAGTGAGTGGGAGGTAGGAAGGATGAGTGAGGAGGGGGGAGGGGTGAAGTGAAAGAAGGAAAGGGGTGGGGGAGGGAAAGAAGACGGAGGGAAGGTCTAGGAAGACCAGGAGGTGGAGTGAGAACACACACGCCAGGCTCTGACCCAACAACCATCCCAACTCCTCCACACCCTTATACCACACCCTTATACCAGACCCTTACCCCAGACCCTTATACCAGACCCTTAAGCCAGACCCTTATACCAGACCCTTAAGTCAGACCCTTATACCAGACCCTTATACCAGACCCTTATACCAGACCCTTAAGCCAGATCCTTACCCCAGACCCTTATACCAGACCCTTAAGCCAGACCCTTAAGCCAGACCCTTATACCAGACCCTTATACCAGACCCTTATACCAGACCCTTACCCCAGACCCTTATACCAGACCCTTATACCAGACCCTTATACCAGACCCTTACCCCAGACCCTTATACCACACCCTTACCCCAGACCCTTATACCAGACCCTTAAGCCAGATCCTTACCCCAGACCCTTATACCAGACCCTTAAGCCAGACTCTTAAGCCAGACCCTTATACCAGACCCTTACCCCAGACCCTTATACCACACCCTTAAGCCAGACCCTTATACCAGACCCTTACCCCAGACCCTTATACCACACCCTTAAGCCAGACCCTTATACCAGACCCTTACCCCAGACCCTTATACCACACCCTTAAGCCAGACCCTTATACCAGACCCTTAAGCCAGACCCTTACCCCAGACCCTTATACCACACCCTTAAGCCAGACCCTTATACCAGACCCTTAAGCCAGACCCTTATACCACACCCTTAAGCCAGACCCTTAAGCCAGACCCTTAAGCCAGACCCTTATACCAGACCCTTAAGCCAGACCCTTAAGCCAGACCCTTACCCCAGACCCTTATACCACACCCTTAAGCCAGACCCTTAAGCCAGACCCTTACCCCAGACCCTTATACCACACCCTTAAGCCAGACCCTTAAGCCAGACCCTTATACCAGACCCTAAAGCCAG
>NC_091189.1:25100958-25113458 GCF_040958095.1 Procambarus clarkii
GACCCCCTGGAACCTTTTGTTGAGTTGTTCACACACCTCTTTGTCATTCTCCGTGTACCTGTCCTCGCCCACCCTAAGTTTCATCACCTGTTCCTTCACTGTTGTCTTCCTCCTGATGTGACTGTGTAGTAGCTTTGGTTCGGTCTTGGCTTTATTAGCTATATCATTTTCATACCTTTTCTCAGCTGCTCTTCTCACACTGACATACTCGTTCCTGGTTCTCTGGTATCTCTCTCTACTTTCTGGTGTTCTGTTATTACGGAAGTTCCTCCATGCCCTTTTGTTTTGCTCCTTTGCTTTCATACATTCCTTATTAAACCACGGATTCTTCCTTTGCTTCTCTGTTTTTTCCTGTCGGGCTGGGACAAACCTGCTTACAGCCTCCTGACACTTTTGCGTGACATAGTCCATCATGTCTTGTACAGACTTGGTTCCGAGTTCTGTGTCCCAATGTATATCCCATAGGAATTTATTCATTTCCTCATAATTTCCCTTCCGGTACGCCAGCCCTTTGTTTCCCAGTTCTTTTTTGGGGGTGATAATTCCTAGCTCAACCAGGTACTCAAAGCTCAATACACTGTGATCACTCATTCCCAAGGGGGCTTCCAACTTAACTTCCCTTATATCCGACTCATTTAGGGTAAATATCAGATCAAGCAAGGCTGGTTCATCCCCTCCTCATTCTTGTCGGTCCCTTGACATGTTGACTTAGAAAGTTTCTTGTTGCCACATCCAGCAGCTTAGCTCTCCATGTGTCTGGGCCTCCATGTGGGTCTCTGTTCCCCCAATCTATCTTCCCATGGTTGAAGTCTCCCATGATTAGAAGTCTGGATCCGTTCCTGCTAGCCACAGAAGCTGCTCTCTCTATTATATTGATGGTGGCCAAGTTGTTTCTATCATATTCCTGTCTGGGTCTTCTGTCATTCGGCGGGGGGTTATATATGACTACTACTATAATTTTCTGTCCTCCAGTTGCTATGGTGCCTGATATGTAGTCACTGAAACCTTCACAGTTCTGAATTACCATCTGTTCGAAACTCCAACTTAGTAGCAGAGCTACACCACCTCCTCCTCTCCCTTCTCTCTCTTTCCTCACTACATAGTAGCCCTGTGGAAACACTGCGTTTGTTATGATTTTCGTTAACTTTGTTTCTGTGAGTGCTATTATGTCTGGGTTTTCTTCTAGTGCCCATTCTCCAAGTTCACTTGTTTTATTTGAAATCCCATCTATGTTAGTGTACATCGCCTTGAAGCTCCTATTCTTCTGTTCATTTTCATGTCCCTTTCTTGGCAAGCATTCTGCTGGTGTGGGAAGCTGTTCCGTGGGTGAGAGGATCTGTGAGGTGGTTTGCAGGGTCTCAGAGGATTTTGGGGTGGGGGGTGGGGATTGAAGGAAAGGGGGGACAGGTAGGGTGTGGGTTAAGGAGGTAGGGGGGACCTGGAGGATACGCAGTGAGGGGGGAGGAGGGATAGGGAGGGTCTGGGATGAAGGGGGAGGGGGGACAGGGGGAAAAAGGTGGGAGGGGGGACATGATGGGAATGGGGAAGGGGTGTCAAGGTCAGAATGGGGTGGGGTGGGAGGGAGGGTTGGGTGGGGGCAGGTAGGGTGAGGGAAAGGGAGGGTTTCTATGCAGAGGGGGGTGGTGGTGTGGCCCCCCCCTCTGGTGTTGGTGGGATGCTGGTTTTGGGTTCTCCTCTTGTCTCTGGGACTGTTGTGTTGAGGGCTGTGATTTCCTGGTTTGCTCCTCTCTCCCTGCGCCTCCTCCTTGCCTCTGCTGCCCTGGCTCTCTCCTCCTTCGTCCTGTCCCTCTGTAGGAATACTTCTTTGTATCCCTCCATATGCTGCAGACGACTCTTCCTTTCGAGAATGTCCTCCTTTGTGGTTTCGTTTGTAAACACCACCTTTACAAGTCGGTTTCTGTCCTTGTTGTACCAGCCCAACCTGAAAACCTTCTCTATGTTATGTTCAGCCCCTTCCATCTGTAACCCCTTCAGTAGTCCATGTACTGCCTCTCTATCCTTGCCATTCCATTCTTGCCTGTTGGATCCTTTCTGTTCTTTGATGCCTACAACTACCATTGATCTTTTCCTCTCCAGCAGTTGAGTGGTGCACCTTGCTGCTTCCTGTGACGCAGCTGCTTGCATCGCTACCTCCCTCACTGTGTCCATTGCTTCTGAGCTCTTTTTCAGTATATCCGCAAATGTATCAGGTACAGAGGCATTTCCTTCCAATGTAACATTCCCACCTTCCCACCTGATGCTCGGTCTCTTTATTTTTCTCTGTGAGAGATTTGATCTCCTCCCTTGCTGATGCTAGTTCACTTTGCAGGTTGTTAATTGTAATCTTCATTTCATTCATCTCCCTCCTGAATTCCTCCAGAACTTGGGTTAGCAATTCCTTTGTTTGATCTCCCTGGCTGCTTTCCTTGTCCCTGTTGCGGCCTCCTGCCATTTCGTCCCTTGTCAAGAGAGAGAGAGAGCAAGAGAGAGAGAGAGAGAGAGAGAGAGAGAGAGAGCAAGAGAGCAAGAGAGAGAGAGAGCAAGAGAGAGCAAACAAGAGAGAGAGAGAGCAAGAGAGAGAGCAAGAGAGAGAGAGAGAGAGCAAGAAAGAGAGAGAGAGCAAGAGAGAGAGAGAGAGAGAGAGAGAGAGCAAGAGAGCAAGAGAGAGAGAGAGCAAGAGAGAGCAAACAAGAGAGAGAGAGAGCAAGAGAGAGAGAGCAAGAGAGAGAGAGAGAGAGCAAGAAAGAGAGAGAGAGCAAGAGAGAGAGAGAGCAAGAGAGAGAGAGAGAGCAAGAGAGAGTGTGTGTGTGTATGTGTGTATGTGTGTGTGTGTGTGTGTGTGTGTGTGTGTGTGTGTGTGTGTGTGTGTGTGTGTGTGTGTGTGTGTGTGTGTGTGTGTGTGAGTGTGTACTTACCTAGTTGTGCTTGTGAGGGTTGAGCTCTGGCTCTTTGGTCCAGCCTCTCAACTGTCAATCAACAGGTGTACAGGTTCCTGAGCCTATTGGGCTCTATCATATCTACACTTAAAGCTGTGCATGGAGTCAGCCTCCACCACATCACTTCCTAATGCATTCCATTTGTCAACCACTCTCACACTAAAACAATTCTTTCTAATGTGTCTATGGGTCATTTGGGCACTCAATTTCCACCTGTGTCCCCTAGTGCGTGTGCCTCTTGTGTTAAATAGTCTGTCTTTATCTACCTTATCAATTCCTCTGAGAATCTTGTATGGGGTGATCATGTCTCCTCTAACTCTTCTGTCTCCCAATGACGTCAGGTTTAATTCCCGTAGTCTCTCATCGTAGCTCATACCTCTCAGCTCGGGTACTAGTCTGGTGGCAAACCTTTGAACCTTTTCCAATTTAGTCTTATCCTTGACTAGATATGGACTCCATGCTGGAGCCGCATACTCCAGGATTGGTCTGACATATGTGGTATACAAAGTTCTGAATGATTCTTTACACCAGTTTCTAAAGGCCGTTCTTATATTAGCCAACGGGGCATATGCCGCTGATGTTATCCTCTTGATATGGGCTTCAGGGGACAGGTCTGGCGTGATATCAACCCCTAGGTCTTTCTCTCTCTCTCTCTGACTCTTGAAGTATTTCATCTCCCAAATGATACCTTGTATCTGGTCTCCTGCTCCCTTCACCTATCTTTATTACATTACATTTGCTTGGGTTAAACTCTAACAACCATTTGTTCGACCATTCCTGCAGCTTGTCCAGGTCTTCTTGAAGCCTCAAGCTCTCCTCCTCTGTCTTAATCCTTTTCATAATTTTGGCGTCGTCAGCAAACATTGAGAGGAATGAGTCTATACCCTCTGGGAGATCATTTACGTACATCAGAAACAGGATAGGTCCGAGTACAGAGCCCTGTGGGACTCCCTGGTGACTTCACGCCAATCGGAGGTCTCACCCCTCACCGTAACTCTCTGCTTCCTATGGCTTAGGTACTCCCTTATCCACTGGAGCATCTTACCAGTTACTTCCGCCTGTTTCTCCAGCTTATTCATCAGCCTCTTATGGGGTACTGTGTCAAAGGCTTTCCGACAGTCCAAGAAAATGCAGTCTGCCCCAGCCTTCCCTTTCTTGCCTAATCTTTGTCACCTGATCGCGAATTCTATTAAGCCCGTAAGGCAAGATTTACCCTCCCTGAACCCATGTTGATGGGTTGTCACGAAGTCCCTTCTCTCCAGATGTAAGAACATAAGAACATAAGAACAAAGGTAACTGCAGAAGGCCTATTGGCCCATACGAGGCAGCTCCTATTTACAACCACCCAATTGTATCATCGTTAAATTTGCAAATATTGCTGCTCAAACCTGAATCTAAATAATTTTTATATCAACAACGGAGGTCCCAGAACAGAGCCTTGAGGCACTCCACTTACAACATTTTCCCACTCTGACTTAACCCCATTTATACTAACTCTCTGTTTCCTTTGGTATAGCCATGCCCTAATCCAACTGAATATAGCACCCTCAATACCATGAGACTCTATCTTTTTAATCAGTCTTTCATGTGGCACTGTATCAAAAGCTTTGCTAAAGTCAAGGTACACAACATCACAAACCTTACCACTGTCAACTGCCTCAACTATGCAAAAGTAAAATGATTACAAATTTGTTAAACATGAACGGGTTAAACCATGTTGTGAATCATTTATTAATTTATGTTTTTCAAGATGAAGACGAACAGTATTTGCAATTATCAATTCAAGTAACTTTCCCACAATAGACGTTAGGCTAATTGACCGATAGTTTGATGCAAGTGATGTATCTCCTTTCTTAAAAATTGGTACCACATTAGCTACCTTCCACGACTCTGGCACTCTGCCTGACTCTAATGATTTATTAAATATGGTTGACAATGGATCGCAAAGCTTCTCTTTGCATTCTTTAAGCACCCTGGCAAACACTTCATCCGGCCCTGGGGATTTGTTTGGTTTGAGTTTATTTGTTTAATAACATCATCCCTGGTAACTGCTAATCTAGTCAACCTGATTAATGATTTCGGTTTCAACTCTTTTACCCTGTCGTAGCTCAGCCGATTAAGGCATGAGTCTGGGATGCTTCCGGACGCGGGTTCGAATCCTCGTCACGGCCCTTGTGGATTTGTTCTAGTCAACCTGTCCTCGTCCCCACCCACATAGACTTGTTCGGCTGAAGGCATATTGTTAAGTTCCTCTTTAGTAAATACAGAAATAAAATATTTTTTACAAATATTACTCATCTCTTCGTCATTATCAGATATCTGACCTGTCTCAGTTTTTAATGGACCTATCCTTTCCCTAAACTTTGTTCGATATAACTTTAAACAATTTTAGGATTTGACTTTGCTTACTCTGCTATGCGTACTTTATAGTTTCTTTTTGCTCTCCTTATCTCTTTGTTAACATTTCTAACCAGTTGTACAAATTCCTGTTCTAAACTGACTTCCCCATTCTTAATCCTTTTGTACCAAGTTCTTTTTACCTATAAGGTTCTTCAGATCCTTTGTTATCCATTTTAGGTCATTAGTATTCGATCTATTCAATTTGTATGGTATACTACGTTCCTGGGCTTTGCTTAGAATATTTTTAAATAAGTTATATTTTGAATCCACATCGAAATCCCTTTCTACATCACCTATCGCTGGGTTCACGTCTCGCTCCAAGACCGGCCCATCCCCCAGGCCCAAGACTTTCCAATCTGTTTGACCCAAAACATTTCTTACGCTATTAAAATCAGCTTTTCGAAAATCTGGCACTTTAACAGAATGCTCCCCTACAGTTCTATTCCATTCTATACCAAATCTGATTTTTTTGTGATCACTGTTCCCTAGCTCACTCCCTATTTCGATGTCCTTAATTTGTGTTTCCCTGTTAGTTAACACTAAGTCTAAAATATTATTTTCCCGCGTTGGTTCCTTAACGTGTTGCGTAAGAAAGCAATCGTCAGTTAATTCTAGAAAATCTTCTGCTTCATTATTCCCAGTTCTGTTAGACCAATTTATTCCACTAAAATTAAAGTCACCCATGACACAAATACTGCTAGACCTAGATGCTCTAGATATTTCATCCCAAAAATGCTTTGCTTCCATCCTGTCTAAGTTTGGTGGCCTATATATTTATATATATATATATATATATATATATATATATATATATATATATATATATATATATATATATATATATATATATATATATATAAATATATATAACTTCTAATATAAGATTATTTACTTTTTTGTTTAATTCTAGCCAAATAGTTCCTGTTTGTGGCTCAGTTTTGATTCCCTCTTTGAGACTACATTTCAAATTGTCCCTAACATATATGGCTACTCCACCTCCACGTCTAATATATCTATCTGTGTGAAATAGTTTAAATCCATTTATTTGATATTCAGCTAATAGTTCTCTATTTTCTACATTCATCCACGTTTCGGTAAGTGCAATAATATCTATTTTTGGCAGCACAGACAAGAGCATTTAAATCGTTTATTTCGTGTCTTAGACTTTTACTGTTAGTGTAATATACCCTAAGTGTATTGTTATTATGAGGCCCTTCTCTTTCCCTGATCATTTTGCTAAGTTGTTTCTCCCACAAACATATATTTTTATTACCTCCTTTCTTCATGTCAATTCCCATACCATTATCTATTAACAGTTTAAACCCCAACAAACCTCTCCCACCGCAGGTTCCAACGAGTTGGCAACAGCAACAACCCCAGCCCTGGATAATGCACCCATCCCGAGCATACATGTCATTTCTTCCATAGAAGGGTTTCCAGTTATCAATGAAGGATATTGCGTTTGATATACAATATTTGTCAAGTCGGCAATTGACACCAAGTGCCCTCGACAACCATTCATTACCAACTCCCTTTCTTGGAAGAATGCCACATATGATCGGAATTAATCCCTTGCTCCTAACTAATTCTATGACTGTCTTATACCTCTGTAACAGTTCCTCACTCCTAACTCGTCGAACATTATTTCCACCGGCACTAATACAAATAATGGGTTTGTTCCCATTTCCAGCCATAATATCATTCATGTTGTTAACAATGTCACCAATCCTAGCTCCAGGATAGTAAACCCTTAACCTGTTCCCCTTATCTCTGGCACAAAAAGTTGTATCCAAATACCTCACCTATTTGGGTGGATATAAATAGTTGCTGCCTCGTATGGGCCAATAGGCCTTCTGAAGTTATCTTCATTCTTATGTCCTAACTTAATCACCAATTCATTGATAATTGATAGGTGGGACCAAAGAGCTAAAGTTCAACCCCCCCACATGCACAACTGGGTGAATACACATGAATACACGCACACACACACACACACACACACACACACACACACACAGTGTATGGAGGCTGACTCCATACACAGTTTCAAAGATAGTTATGATAGAGCCCAGTAGGCTCAGGAACCTGTACAACAGTTGATTGACATTTAAAAGGCGGGACCAAAGAGCCAGAGCTCAACCCCCGCAAGCACAACTAGGTGAGCACAACTAGGTGAGTACACCCACCCCAGCACAAGACAGGTGCCAGCGAACATAAGGCACCAACTATCCCCCACAACACACAAACAGTGCCAGCGAACATAAGGCAGCAACTATCCCCCACAACACACAAACAGTGCCAGCAAACATAAGGCACCAACTATCCCCCACAACACACAAACAGTGCCAGCGAACATAAGGCACCAACTATCCCCCACAACACACAAACAGTGCCAGCGAACATAAGGCACCAACTATCCCCCACAACACACAAACAGTGCCAGCAAACATAAGGCACCAACTATCCCCCACAACACACAAACAGTGCCAGCAAACATAAGGCACCAACTATCCCCCACAACACACAAACAGTGCCAGCGAACATAAGGCACCAACTATCCCCCACAACACAGAAACAGTGCCAGCGAACATAAGGCACCAACTATCCCCCACAACACACAAACAGTGCCAGCGAACATATGGCACCAACTATCCCCCACAACACACAAACAGTGCCAGCGAACATAAGGCACCAACTATCCCCCACAACACACAAACAGTGCCAGCAAACATAAGGCACCAACTATCCCCCACAACACACAAACAGTGCCAGCGAACATAAGGCACCAACTATCCCCCACAACACACAAACAGTGCCAGCGAACATAAGGCACCAACTATCCCCCACAACACACAAACAGTGCCAGCAAACATAAGGCACCAACTATCCCCCACAACACACACACAACATGAAGAATATCCGAACTCATCACACCAGACACCTGCACGCTACAGGTCCCCCGAGGGCCGGCCACACTCATCACCACCCTCATCACACCAGACACCTGCACGCTACAGGTCCCCCGAGGGCCGGCCACACTCATCACCACCCACAGGTCACGCTCATCCTCAAGAGATATACACCATTAGCGTGAAGGCTTCGTGGCTACCGTATATACCTGCCCCAGGTGATAGACGAGCACGGGTTAAGCAGCCTGTACCTGGTGGTCTTATAAACAAGCCAACCACCCAGACGGTGAACACAAGGTGAGCGCCTTCATGGTGTCAGCTTAGCGTTAAGTCCTACACAACACAATGATATAAGCTGAGGGAGGGACGGGGGGGGGGAAGGAGGAGATTATCAGGGGAAAGCGCCAGGCCATTACGACTATATCGCACGTGGAAGGGGTCAGGATATGGATTTGGGATGGGACGGGGGGAAGGGGGGGTGTTGGAGGAATGGTGCCCAACCACTTAAGCCAGCGAGGCTTCTGTGGGAAATATCCCCGCCTTTGTTGACACGCGGAGCCCCTGTTGCCTGTGCTGGAGCAGCCCCTTCTCCCCCACCCTTCCCAACGCCACTAAACTCTTCAACTCAATTACCCGAACCTAACCTCTCCGAGGACCCACCAACAGAAAACGGAACAACACTTCCATTTCGCGAGTCGCTACCATTTTCAGTAAAGCATTTTTTTTTTTTTGGGGGGGGGGTGTTAGGTGGGGGGAGGGACTATACGTCAATATACGATGTACTATTCAAGAGAACAGGATGGGTGGGGAGTTATCCCAAAGTCTTCCCCTAGCTATAATTATCCCACAGGCTTTATCCTGCCACAGTCCCAGCACCCACAGGCTTTATCCTGCCACAGTCCCAGCACCCACAGGCTTTATCCTGCCTCAGTCCCAGCACCCACAGGCTTTATCCTGCCTCAGTCCCAGCACCCACAGGCTTTATCCTGCCACAGTCCCAGCACCCACAGGCTTTATCCTGCCACAGTCCCAGCACCCACAGGCTTTATCCTGCCTCAGTCCCAGCACCCACAGGCTTTATCCTGCCTCAGTCCCAGCACCCACAGGCTTTATCCTGCCTCAGTCCCAGCACCCACAGGCTTTATCCTGCCACAGTCCCAGCACCCACAGGCTTTATCCTGCCTCAGTCCCAGCACCCACAGGCTTTATCCTGCCACAGTCCCAGCACCCACAGGCTTTATCCTGCCACAGTCCCAGCACCCACAGGCTTTATCCTGCCTCAGTCCCAGCACCCACAGGCTTTATCCTGCCACAGTCCCAGCACCCACAGGCTTTATCCTGCCTCAGTCCCAGCACCCACAGGCTTTATCCTGCCTCAGTCCCAGCACCCACAGGCTTTATCCTGCCACAGTCCCAGCACCCACAGGCTTTATCCTGCCTCAGTCCCAGCACCCACAGGCTTTGTCCTGCCACAGTCCCAGCGCCCACAGACTTTATCCTGCCTCAGTCCCAGCACCCACAGACTTTATCCTGCCACAGTCCCAGCACCCACAGGCTTTATCCTGCCTCAGTCCCAGTACCCACAGACTTTATCCTGCCACAGTCCCAGCACCCACAGGCTTTATCCTGCCACAGTCCCTGCACCCACAGACTTTATCCTGCCTCAGTCCCAGCACCCACAGACTTTATCCTGCCACAGTCCCAGCACCCACAGGCTTTATCCTGCCTCAGTCCCAGCACCCACAGGCTTTATCCTGCCTCAGTCCCAGCACCCACAGGCTTTATCCTGCCACAGTCCCAGCACCCACAGGCTTTATCCTGCCTCAGTCCCAGCACCCACAGGCTTTATCCTGCCTCAGTCCCAGCACCCACAGGCTTTATCCTGCCTCAGTCCCAGCACCCACAGGCTTTATCCTGCCTCAGTCCCAGCACCCACAGGCTTTATCCTGCCTCAGTCCCAGCACCCACAGGCTTTATCCTGCCTCAGTCCCAGCACCCACAGGCTTTATCCTGCCTCAGTCCCAGCACCCACAGGCTTTATCCTGCCTCAGTCCCAGCACCCACAGGCTTTATCCTGCCACAGTCCCAGCACCCACAGGCTTTATCCTGCCACAGTCCCAGCACCCACAGGCTTTATCCTGCCACAGTCCCAGCACCCACAGGCTTTATCCTGCCACAGTCCCAGCACCCACAGGCTTTATCCTGCCACAGTCCCAGCACCCACAGGCTTTATCCTGCCACAGTCCCAGCACCCACAGGCTTTATCCTGCCACAGTCCCAGCACCCACAGGCTTTATCCTGCCACAGTCCCAGCACCCACAGACTTTATCCTGCCACAGTCCCAGCACCCACAGGCTTTATCCTGCCACAGTCCCAGCACCCACAGGCTTTATCCTGCCACAGTCCCAGCACCCACAGACTTTATCCTGCCACAGTCCCAGCACCCACAGGCTTTATCCTGCCACAGTCCCAGCACCCACAGGCTTTATCCTGCCACAGTCCCAGCACCCACAGGCTTTATCCTGCCACAGTCCCAGCACCCACAGGGTTTATCCTGCCACAGTCCCAGCACCCACAGGCTTTATCCTGCCACAGTCCCAGCACCCACAGGCTTTATCCTGCCACAGTCCCAGCACCCACAGGCTTTATCCTGCCACAGTCCCAGCACCCACAGGCTTTATCCTGCCACAGTCCCAGCACCCACAGGCTTTATCCTGCCACAGTCCCAGCACCCACAGGCTTTATCCTGCCACAGTCCCAGCACCCACAGGCTTTATCCTGCCACAGTCCCAGCACCCACAGGCTTTATCCTGCCACAGTCCCAGCACCCACAGGCTTTATCCTGCCACAGTCCCAGTTAGTAAGAGCTGGTGTTACTACAACAATGACCCTGAAGCAGCTAGTGGTGGAAGGCCGCCATGGGTGAATGTGCCCAAAAGGTTCTGGTGTTGTGAGGGCCCAGCGGGGGATGACGAGGACTGCGCCACCTCCTTACTGCACCTCCTGGTTAATATATAGCAACACCCGTTATAAAGGATCTCCTCACACACCACAACTATTCATGTTCTCAAATTTGGATAGTTGAGAATTTGAGAAATTTTCTTCATAGAGAGAGAGAGAGAGAGAGAGAGAGAGAGAGAGAGAGAGAGAGAGAGAGAGAGAGAGAGAGAGAGAGAGAGAGAGAGAGAGAGAGAGAGAGAGAGAGCATGAGTAGGTAGGTAATGGGGGGGGGGGGCGGGTAAGGATGAGTGTTGCCTGGGAAACCAACAGCAACAAGCCAAGTGGAAGGACTACAGCCTAATCACACACACACACACACACACACACACACACACACACACACACACACACACACACACACACACACACACACACACACACTATTTAACACAAGGGGCACACGCATTAGGAGGACACAGGTGGAAACTGAGTACCCACATGAGCCACAGGGACGTTAGAAAGAACCTTTTCAGTGTCAGAGTAGTTAATAAATGGAATGCACTAGGAAGTGATGTGGTGGAGGCTGACTCCATACACAGTTTCAAGTGTAGATATGATAGAGCCATAGTATGACACTATGACGACCCATACACTCACAGTATGACACTATGACGACCCATACACTCACAGTATGACACTATGACGACCCATACACTCACAGTATGACACTATCACGACCCATACACTCACAGTATGACACTATGACGACCCATACACTCATAGTATGACACTATGACGACCCATACACTCACAGTATGACACCATGACGACCCATACACTCATAGTATGACACTATCACGACCCATACACTCACAGTATGACACTATCACGACCCATACACTCACAGTATGACACTATGACGACCCATACACTCATAGTATGACACTATGACGACCCATACACTCACAGTATGACATCATGACGACCCATACACTCACAGTATGACACTATGACGACCCATACACTCATAGTATGACACTATGACGACCCATACACTCATAGTATGACACACTGACGACCCATACACTCACCTCTTCAGCAGGGATGACGAAGACGACACCTGGACCCTTGTGAACGCCCGTGATGACCTCGGGAAACTCGCCCACGGTGTAGCTGTAGCCGCCCTCGCCGTGGTAGCTGGCGTTCTCGTAGGCGTTCCCTCCTGTGGGCGGGGAGAGGAGAGCGCTGAGACGCCTACAGAAGGGCGTGGTGCCCACTCACAGGCGCCCATACACAGTGGCTTCCTGGGTTGTAT
>NC_091189.1:25118458-25122889 GCF_040958095.1 Procambarus clarkii
GAAAAAATTTAAATGCAGATGAGAAACCCATGACTTAACCAGAGATGTAGGCTAGCAAAGCAACTAAGTAAAAGGGCGTGGAGAAACTAATGAAACAACAGAACACTAGAGAACGACAATATGAAAATGACATAGCGAGCAAGGCTAAGACTCAACTCAAACTGCTGCATAGCCACATCAGGAGAAAAGCAACAGTGGAGAAACAGGTAATGAAACTGAGGGTGGGGGCAGAAAGATTCACTACAAACGACAAGGGAGTGTGCGAGGAACTCAATAAAAAATTCCAGGAGGTCTTCACCTCAGAGCAAGGAGAAGTCCCAGAGGAAAGAGAGGGAACATCAACCCGGACACCACTAGAGGAGTTTGTGATTATCAGTGGGAGGTGAGGAAGCATCTGCTAGATTTGGACGTGACAAAGGCTGGAATCTCACCATGGATACTAAAGGAAGGAGCAGAAGCACTGTGCCTGCCACTCTCCATGGTGTACAACAAATCACTGGTAACAGGTGAACTGCCAAAAATTTGGAAGACGGCCAATGTGGTCCCAATATACAAGAAGGGTACCTGGTTGATACCTGGTTGATGGGGTTCTGAGAGTTCTTCTACTCCCCCAAGCCCGGCCCGAGGCCAGGCTTGACTTGTGAGAGTTTGGTCCACCAGGCTGTTGCTTGGAGCGGCCCGCAGGCCCACATACCCACCTCAACCCGGTTGGTCCGGCACTCCTTGGAGGAAACTATCTAGTTTCCTCTTGAAGATGTCCACGGTTGTTCCGGCAATATTTCTTATCCTCGCTGGTAGGACGTTGAACAACCGCGGACCTCTGATGTTTATACAGTGTTCTCTGATTGTGCCTATGGCACCTCTGCTCTTCACTGGTTCTATTCTGCATTTTCTTCCATGTCGTTCACTCCAGTATGTTGTTATTTTACTGTGTAGATTTGGTACTTGGTCCTCCAGTATTTTCCACGTGTATATTATTTGATATAACTCTCGTCGTCTTTCTAGCGAGTACATTTGGAGAGCTGTGAGACGGTCCCAATAATTTAGGTGTTTTATCGCGTCTATGCGTGCCGTATATGTTCTCTGTATTCCCTCTATTTCAGTAATCTCTCCTGCTCTGAAGGGGAAAGTGAGTACTGAGCAATACTCAAGACGGGACAGCACAAGTGACTAGAAGAGTACAACCAATGTGATGGGATCCCTGGATTTGAAAGTTCTCGTAATCCATCCTATCATTTTTCTGACTGACGCAATATTTGCTTGGTTATGCTCCTTAAACGTTAGGTCGTCAGACATCATTATTCCCAAATCCTTTACATGCTGTTTTCCTACTATGGGCACATTTGATTGTGTTTTGTACCCTGTATTATGTTTAAGGTCCTCATTTTTACCGTACCTGAGTACCTGGAATTTATCACTGTTAAACATCATGTTATTTTCTGCTGCTCAGTCGAAAACTTTATTAATATCTGCTTGTAGTTTTTCAATGTCTTCAGCAGAGGTAATTTTCATGCTGATTTTTGTGTCATCTGCAAATGATAATACGAAGCTGTGACTTGTATTTTAATCTACATCTGATATGAGAATAAGGAAAAGCAGTGGTGCAAGGACTGTACCTTGAGGTACAGAGCTTTTAGCTGCGCTTGGACTTGATTTTATATGGTTGACAGTTACTCTTTGTGTTCTGTTCGACAGAAAACTGAGTATCCAGCGTCCTACTTTACCGGTTATTCCCATTGACCTCATTTTGTGTGCTATCACTCCATGGTCACGTTTGTCGAAAGCTTTTGCGAAATCCATGTATACCACATCTGCATTCTGTTTTTCTTCTAATGCCTCAGTGATTTTGTCGTAATGGTCAAGTAGCTGTGAGAGGCATGATCTTCCCACTCTAAATCCATGTTAGCCTGGGTTGTGGAGGTCATTGGTCTCCATGAAACTAGTGACCTGACTCCTGATCACTCTCTCAAATACTTTTATTATGTGGGACGTTAGTGCAACTGGTCTATAATTCTTTGACAATGCTTTGCTCCCTCCCTTGTGTAGAGGGGCTGTGTCTGCTGCTTTAAGCGCATCTGGTATCTTCCCCGTGTCCAAGCTCTTCCTCCACACTATACTGATAGGCATAAGGGGGATAGGCAGGAGGCACTGAACTACAGGCCAGTGTCCCTAACTTGCATTCCATGCAAGATAATGAAGATTGTGCGAAAAAAGCTAGTGGAACATCTGGAGCGAAAAAACTTTGTAACACAACATCAGCATGGGTTCAGGGATGGCAAATCATGCCTAACAGGTTTAATTGAGTTCTATGACCAGGCAACAAAAATCAGGCAAGAGAGAGAGAGGGCTGGGCAAACTGCATATTTCTGGACTGCCAGAAAGTCTTAGACACAGTACCACATAAGAGACTAGTGCACAAACTGGAGATACAAGCAGGAGTGAAAGGGAAGTTACTCCTCTGGATAAGAGAGTACCTAAGCAACAGGACACAGCGAGTCACCGTGAGGGGTGAGGTCTCGGAGTGGCGAGGAGTCACCAGTGGAGTCCTGCAGGGGTCAGTCCTTGGACCTATACTTTTTCTGATATACGTAAATGATCTCCCAGAGGGTATAGACTCGTTCCTCTCAATGTTTTTGGTGATGATGCAAAAATTATGAGGAGGATCAAGACAGAGAAAGTTAGTACGAGGCTACAAAATGATCTAGACAAACTGAGAGAATGATCCAACAAATGGCTACTAAAGTTCAACCCAAGTAAATGTAAGGTAATGAAACTAGGAGGATTAAATAGGAGGCCAGACACTGGATACCGAATAGGAGATGAAGTCTTTCACGAAACGGACAGAAAGATCTAGGAGTTGATATCACACTAAACCTGTCTCCTGAAGCAAACATTAAAAGAATAACATCAGCGGCGTATGCGAGACTGGCTAACATCAGAACAGCCTTCAGGAACCTGTGTAAGGAATCATTCAGAACCTTGTATACCACGTATGTAAGACCAATCCTGGAGTATGCGGCCCCAGCATGGAGCCCGTACCTTGTCAAGCACAAGACGAAGCTGGAAAACGTTGAGAGGTATGTCACTAGACTAGTCCCAGAACTAAGAGGCATGAGTTATGAGGACAGGCTGCGTGAATTGCACCTCACGTCGCTGGTAGACAGAAGAGCTCGGGGAGACATGATCACCACATAAAAAATTCTCAGAGGAATTGACAGGATAGACAAGGATGGACTATTTAACACTGGCGGTACGCGAACAAGGGGACACAGGTGGAAACTGAGTACCCACATGAGCCACAGAGACATTAGAAAGAACTTTTTCAGTGTCAGAGTAGTTAACAGATGAATGCATTAGGCAGTGATGTGGTGGAGGCTGACTCCATACACAGTTTCAAATGTAGATATGATAGAGCCCAGTAGGCTCAGGAACATGTACACCTGTTGATTGACGGTTGAGAGGCGGGACCAAAGAGCCAGAGCTCAACCCCCGCAAGCCACAACAAGGTGAGTACACACCAACGTGAGTGTCTCCATCAGAGACAATAAAGTCTCACTCCACCAGAGCACTAAAGTTGCCAGTACAAGATACAAGACCCATCAACGCTGGAAGACACCCATAAACACACCAATATTCCCGTCCCGGGACGCTGGGACAGGTTCCCCCCCCCACACACAGTCACTCTGAACAACAGGTCGTCCCGGGACGCTGGGACAGGTCCACCCCCCCACACACAGTCACTCTGAACAACAGGTCGTCACGGGACGCTGGGACAGGTTCCCCCCCCCCCCCACACACAGTCACTCTGAACAACAGGTCGTCACGGGACGCTGGGACAGGTTCCCCCCCCCACACACAGTCACTCTGAACAACAGGTCGTCACGGGACGCTGGGACAGGTCCACCCCCCCCCACACACAGCCACTCTGAACAACAGGTCGTCCCGGGACGCTGGGACAGCCCCCCCCACACACAGTCACTCTGAACAAGGGGTCGTCACGGGACACTGGGACAGGTCCCCCAACACACACAGCCCCGGACCATTGGTGACCACCTTCACTACCACCCGCCCACAATTGTTGACCCAGAGCCTAAAAGCACTTGACGATCGTGCTTTTAGGGGAAGTGTAGGAGTTAAAGGAGCTGTGGGAGGGTGAGTTCTCACCCTACAACCCCTGAGCTGTGGGAGGGTGAGATTGTTCCCGAGCTTAGGGAGTTGAGTTACGCAGAAAGACTAAGAATACTAGACCTTAACACACTGGAGCAAAGAAGAAACAACGGGGACATGATACCGACATTAAAGATTTTAGTGGACAAAAAGAGCATTGGCTACAATGTAAACCAAGAGACGAATGGGACACAATCAGGAGTGGCCCATACCAGGCCGCTGCTACTGACACACACACACCCGGACTCACTGATGTACACACAA
>NC_091189.1:25123389-25128389 GCF_040958095.1 Procambarus clarkii
GCCCCCCCCCACCTGCCTGCCCCCCTCCCCAGCCTGCCCCCTCCCCAGCCTGCCCCCCTCCCCTGCCTGCCCCCCTCCCCAGCCTGCCCCCTCCCCAGCCTGCCCCTCCTCCCCAGCCTGCCCCCCTCCCCAGCCTGCCCCCTCCCCAGCCTGCCCCTCCTCCCCAGCCTGCCCCTTCTTCCCAGCCTGCCCCCCTCACCAGCCTGCCCCCTCCCCAGCCTGCCCCCCTCCCCAGCCTGCCCCCCCTCCCCAGCCTGCCCCCCCTCCCCAGCCTACCCCCCTCCCCAGCCTGTCCCCCCTCCCCAGCCTGCCCCCTCCCCAGCCTGCCCCCTCCCCAGCCTGCCCCCCTCCCCTGCCTGCCCCCCTCCCCAGCCTGCCCCCTCCCCAGCCTGCCCCTCCTCCCCAGCCTGCCCCTCCTTCCCAGCCTGCCTCCCTCCCCAGCCTACCCCCCTCCCCAGCCTGCCCCCCCTCACCAGCCTGCCCCCTCCCCAGCCTGCCCCCCCTCCCCAGCCTGCCCCTCCTCCCCAGCCTGCCCCCCCTCACCAGCCTGCCCCCTCCCCAGCCTACCCCCCTCCCCAGCCTGCCCCCCCTCCCCAGCCTGCCCCCCCCCCCCCTCCCCAGCCTGTCCCCCCTCCCCAGCCTGCCCCCCCCCCTCACCCCACCATGCCTCCACAAGGGGAAACATATATCCATGAAATCAACAAAAATCTTGCTTCTTTTCACCACTTTTTTAATTTGCATATATCGTGGTGTACAGGTTATTCAGGTGCCACAGCCATTGAGCGCCGCGTCAATACAAACCTTTACAACCTGAGCGGGCTCAGCGCACACGCGCTCACGGCCACTCTAACATATTCCAAAATGAAAATAAACATGCGGGCATTTGTCCATGGCGGTATGGCGAGACCCCCTTATACTGTACAGCTACGTGCTGCCAACACATTTATGCAACGTTGTAGTAGAGGGTCTCCAGGAGGGGTTATGTCAAGCGCTCTGCACTCACACGCGTGCCACACACGCACGCACACGCACACACACACACACATGTGACAAAGGCTATAGGCCCAGATGGAATCTCCCCTTGGATACTAAAGGAAGGAGCAGAAGCACTGTGCCTCCCACTCTCCATAGTGTATAACAAATCACTGGTAACAGGGGAACTGCCAGAAATTTGGAAAGCAGCTAACGTAGTCCCGATATACAAGAAAGGGGATAGACAGGAGGCACTGAACTACAGGCCAGTGTCCCTAACCTGCATACCATGCAAGCTGATGGAGAAGATTTTGCGAAGAAAATTAGTGGAGCATCTGGAGCGAAGGAACTTTGTAACACAGCATCAACATGGGTTCAGGGATGGCAGGTCCTGCCTCACAGGGTTACGTGAATTTTACGACCAGGCAACAAAAATAAGGCAAGAAAGAGAAGGGTGGGCAGACTGCATATTTTTAGATTGTCAGAAAGCCTTTGATACAGTACCACACAAGAGGCTAGTGAAAAAGCTGGAGATGCAGGCTGGAGTGAAAGGGAAGGTACTCCATTGGATAAAGGAGTACCTAAGCAACAGGAGACAACGAGTCTGTGTGAGGGGTGAGGTCTCAGATTGACACGACGTTACAAGTGGAGTCCCGCAGGGTTCAGTCCTTGGACCTATACTGTTTCTGATATATGTAAATGATCTCTCAGAGGGTATAGATTCGTTTCTCTCAATGTTTGCTGATGATGCAAAAATTACGAGGGAGATTGAAACAGAGGATGATAGTAGGAGGCTACAAGATGACCTAGACAGAGTGAGTTAATGGTCCAACAAATGGCTGTTGAAGTTCAACCCGAGTAAATGCAAAGTAATGAAACTAGGCAGTGGAAACAGGAGGCCAGACACAGGATACAGAATAGGAGATGAAGAACTTAATGAAATGGACAGAGAGAAAGATCTGGGAGTTGATATCACACCAAACCTGTCTCCTGAAGCCCACATAAAAAGAATAACGTCTGCGGCATATGCGAGGCTGGCTAACATCAGAACAGCGTTCAGGAACCTGTGTAAGGAATCATTCAGAATCTTGTACACCACATATGTAAGACCAATCCTGGAGTATGCGGCCCCAGCATGGAGCCCGTACCTTGTCAAGCACAAGACGAAGCTGGAAAAAGTCCAAAGGTATGCCACTAGACTAGTCCCAGAACTAAGAGGCATGAGTTACGAGGAAAGGCTGCGGGAAATGCACCTTACGACACTGGAAGACAGAAGAGTAAGGGGAGACATGATCACAACCTACAAAATCCTCAGGGGAATCGACCGGGTAAACAAGGATGAACTATTCAACACTGGTGGGACGCGAACAAGGGGACACAGGTGGAAACTGAGTACCCACATGAGCCACAGGGACGTAAGAAGGAACTTTTTCAGTGTCAGAGTAGTTAACAGATGAATGCATTAGGCAGTGATGTGGTGGAGGCTGACTCCATACACAGTTTCAAATGTAGATATGATAGATCCCAGTAGGCTCAGGAATCTGTACATCAGTTGATTGACAGTTAAGAGGCGGGACCATAGAGCCAAAGCTCAACCCCCGCAAGCACAAATAGGTGGGTACAAATAGGTGAGTACACACACACACACATACACACACACACACACACACACACTCACATACACATATTAACTAGATATGGACTCCAGCATGGAGTCCATATCTAGTTAAGCATAAGACAAAACTGGAAAAGGTTCAAAGGTTTGCCACTAGACTAGTACCCGAGCTGAGAGGTATGAGCTACGAGGAGAGACTACGGGAATTAAACCTCACGTCATTGGGAGACAGAAGAGCTAGAGGGGACATGATCACCACATACAAGTTTCTCAGAGGAATTGATAGGGTAGATAAAAACAGACTACTACAAGGGGGGCACGCACTAGGGGACACAGGTGGAAACTGAGTGCCCAAATGAGCCATAGAGACGTTAGAAAGAATTTTTTCCGTGTCAGAGTAGTAGACAACTGGAATGCATTAGGAAGTAATGTGGTGGAGGCTGACTCCATACACAGTTTCAAATGTAGATATGATAGAGCCCAGTAGGCTCAGGAACCTGTACACCTGTTTATTGACGGTTGAGAGGCGGGACCGAAGAGCCAGAGCTCAACCCTCGCAAGCACAACTAGGTAAGTACACATACACACGCACACACGTATGACGGGGCTTGACGGCTGAGTGGACAGCGCTCAGCATTCGTAATCCTCAGGGTCCGGGTTCGCTCCCCGGCGGAGGCGGAAACAAATGGGCAGAGTTTCACCCTGATGCCTCTGTTCCCCTAGCAGTACATAGGTACTTGGGGGTTAGACAGCTGCAATGGGCTTTTTCCTGGCGATGTGTGTGAATGTGGACAAAAAATAAGTTGAATGATTGACAGTTGAGAGGCGGGCCCAAAGAGCCAGAGCTCAACCCCCGCATGAACAACTAGGTGAATACAACTAGGTAAACCCACACACACACACACACACACACACACACACACACACACACACACACACACACACACGCACACACACACACACACACACACACACACACACACACACACACACACACACACACACACACACACGGTCCGGTGGTCTACGTCCGCGATTCACAATCGAGGGGCCAGGGCTGGATTCACGTCCGAGGCAAAAACAAATGGGAAGTTTCTCTTTCAACTGGCGCCACTGTTCACCCAGCAGTAAAGAGCTACCTGGGAGTTACAGCTGACACGGGCTGCTTCCTGGGGACGGGTGGGAGTGTGAGAGTCATGTACCAGACATGACAGAGGGGAGACAGGTCGGGAGTTAGTATATTAGACAACAGTGACAAAGGGTTGACGTGAATGGGTTTAAAACACAAATTTGGAAAGAAGATAATTTAAGAAAAGCTTTAAAACATTGGTGAAGGTTCTGTCACTGCTGGCGCCAGGGTGAAGGATGGCACTAGAGAGGCGGTAGACGGGAGATAAGGATTTGACGGGAAGGGGAGGATAATCCGGCGGGGAAGAATTTGACGGACGGAGAAGATTAGACAGAGGGAGAAGTATTAGGCAGAGGGGAAGGATTAGACAGAGGGAGATTAGACGAAGGTGAGGGGGTGATTAGCTAGAAGGAGGGAGGATTAGACAGAGGGGGATTAGACGAAGTTGAGGGGTGATTAGCTAGAAGGAGGGAGGATTAGACAGAGGGGGATTAGACGAAGTTGAGGGGTGATTAGCCAGAATGAGGGAGGATTAGACGAAGGTGAGGGGGTGATTAGCCAGAAGGAGGGAGGATTAGACGAAGGTGAGGGGGTGATTAGCCAGAATGAGGAAGGATTAGACAGAGGGGGGAAGGATTAAGCGGACGGGGAGAATTAGATGAAGGAGGATTAAACGCAGGACCTTCAGAGAGACGCGGAGGATTAGACGAAGCCACCGTCAAGAAGAAGAGGAGGAGCAGACGGAAGCAGGTCGAAGGTTCGATCCCAACTCAGTGCTCTTTGTTACATGTTACTCAATGTGAGGAATGAGGATTCATGGGTAAAAGTCACCCACGTCTGCCCCCCCCACACACCCACTGGGGGGGGGGGGAACTGGACAGATACTCTGTACGCTTCTCAACACTTGACAGATACTATATATATATATATATATATATATATATATATATATATATATATATATATATATATATATATATATATATATATATATATATATATATATATATATATATATATATATATGAAAATGAGAAATTAGGCATATGACAACGGAAAGCCAAAGATATGACAACGAGATGTTAAACAATGTTAGACAACTGCTTAATACAAAACCCTTTAACAAATGTCAAGCAACAAATGCAATATATAACTTATGATTAATGTTGCAAATTTCGGGGTTACGGTCATCATGGGCTTCATGCTGTAGGACATGACAATACTGAAGTCCTCACAATGCATGATATGTCACGACAGTTGAAGTCTTATGGAGTGAATGCCGCC